>NW_025852522.1:0-2788 GCF_002878395.1 Capsicum annuum | reverse complement strand
GATTCGTCTAATAGCTGGGAGTTATTTGAAGCCTTAATATACATCTAAAATACTCATAAAACTATAAAAGAACCATGATGTACTATGCATGAACTTGTTACATGGCTCTAATATTGGTTCGGATTTTTTGGGTTATTACGTGTTCCCCCTCTTTTCAAATTCATAAGTTACTCCCTATGTAACGCCCCGGGAAAACGGGTCCCAGAGCGTCACACGGTGCTTGAGGCTACGAGTAGCCCTAAGCTAACCCTTTGAGCCATTTTCATTCAGTTCAACATAAATCAATGGGGTTTCCATAAATAACCCTTAAATATCAACAAAGTAATCATCATCCAAGAATAAAAGAATTTCAGAAAGATAACAAAATATGACTTATTAGTCACCTCCCAACATCTATACTAGTCTGATAAGCCTCTAAGAAAATCAATAAAACTAGTGAGCCATTGAGACATGCCCCATCTGACTCATACTCTGTTACCAAATGTAAACAATTCCATGAAACCAACACCAGACATCACGTCTTCGGAACATGAGGACTCACCACAACAGAGGATATAGAACAGCATGCCCGAAGAATCACTGTCAAACCTAGAACTGAGCACCTAAACTTACTTTCCGAGAAAATGTAGCCCACATCCGAAGATGTGGGTCAGTACTATGGAAAGGAACTGAGTATATGGGGGTGTATGCAGTTGTATAAACATCATCATCATAAATATTTATAAGAAATATGCAGTACGTATGAAAGACTCACATAGCCCAAAGAAAAAAATCATCATAATCATGAGAGGATGAAATAAGTACAATAACACATGTGAGTCATCATATAATTTGTCAATCACTTTCAGTTCATCAAGAATATCAATTCTCATAATGTAAATATCATTTAAATCTTTCGAAAGAATAACTTTCACAATTCCACTTTTAAATAACTTAACCATTCACCATAGACACAAGGAAACACACACACACACACTAGGAGATCCTATTACTGACATAAACCATGTGAGCTACATGGAGTCCAACGTACAACCCACGTTGGGGAGAGCCGTCCTATCCTTGCCATCGGAGTAGGACTATCGATGTCAAATCCACACAAACTAGTGATCACTATATAAATCAGCCTCAGGCTCACTCCTACGGGGGCACATAGTTCTAGGAAAGTAAGGTCGCTTTATACTTCCCACTCGATGCTAAAGATTTCTCCCGGACTTAGCTCAGATCATTTCAAAGACAATCCACAACAAAACAATTTTAGTAATATATAAAAATACATCAGAAGCTATCATGCTTCCCATCTATCAAAATCAACCACGTTGTGGATTTCTTTCACACTCGAGTTCAAAACAACTCCATTAAGACCAAAAGGTCAAATCATCCAAAATATCTCAAATATTCAACATCAACGTGTTTATAACACACACTTTCTAAAAAAAACATAATTTCCAATGGGGATTCACGACCCAAATATCAAAATCATGATAAATATCATTCAAGATTTATACTTTATATCTCCACACATGTAAATTCATCTTTCAAAATTATAAACATCAAGATTTCATAATAATCATCATAAGATATGGGTTCAAGCTTCAAATTCATAAAAAATCAAATAAAAATCATGCCTTTGTAAAGAAAATTACATTTGGGCACAAGAACGAAAGAAAGTTCTTGTTGAAAAATGCCACATACCTTGAATGATGAACTTTAGATCGATACTTCTTTTTGAGATGTTAATCATGCCTTTGAATGATGGTTCTTGGAGTTAACTAGGAACTTGGAATCTTGAATAAATTTACAGAATTAATGGTGAACTTTGGAGGTTCTTGAAGTTGGATGTAGGAGCTTAGGGTTTTTTTTTAGGGAATTTGATGAAATATAACATATAATGCTTCTAATAGGCTTTAATATAGGGTTTGGATGGATTTTGGGTGAGGGGGAATGACCAAAACGCCCCTAAAAATCAAATAATTCTCGAATCTGTCCTTTGGTGGACTATTTCAATAGTCTGAAGTAGATCAACCATAATGTTTTACTAAGATATCCAAATTGGATGAAACTAATTTTATTAGAAAGATGACTCTCATATCTTTCCGTTGATATATAGTATCTCACCCAGATCATTGTGTACGAGGAGTTATAATTGTTTGAAGTTGACCCAAAAATTTACTTTTGGTAGGCTGAAGTAGATCGACCATAACCTTTTGCTCCAATAGAAAAATTGGATGAATCCAATTTCATTGGAAAGAGGACTTGTAAAGCTTTCCGTTCATATATAGTAGATCACCCAGATCATTATGTACAAGGAGTTATGATTGTTTATAGTTGGAGAAAAAATACGCCTGGTCTTAGTACTTTTTCCTGCATGTTTTACTGTTCACTACTATTCACGGTTCGATCGGATGTTCATAACTCGTCGCTCGGGTGTCCGTTTTGGATGATCCACATATATTTAGAAAGATTATTCGATACTCTACGTAATGGTGGGTCATAAACTAAGAAATTCCACACAGAAAATTTATAATTCATTCTAGAAGATAGAACCCAACACGTTTACGCACAAAATTTCAACGAAAAATTTCCCGGGGTATTACATCATCCTCCCATTGGAAACATTCATCCTCGAATGATGCTAGACATGCCAAGATTAGATAGGGAATAGATCATATAGCTAAAACCATTCGTTAGACCCATCACCACATCGTTTCTCACTCCGAATGCAACATAGAATGCATAAATTCAAGAAACTACAGCTGAACACATAATAAATGACAGCTGAACTGCTGCA
>NW_025852521.1:0-18815 GCF_002878395.1 Capsicum annuum | reverse complement strand
AGCTGATAAAGTTGTTTTTTGGGATTGTTGGAGAAAGATATAGTATGAGGTTTGATTAACTATAGCTAAAACAACATAATTTTAAGTTCAATAGTTGTATTGAATTGTTCAATAGTTTTAATGGTTGATTCAGCCTAATGCTATTGTTGTTGAGTCTCCTATGAGTTTATTGGGTTACTCAATTGACCAAATTTTCTGTCGTTTAAAAGACAAGATAGAAATGGCATTAATAGGAGATTCTCTACAACCATTTTACTTAGAAGAATACAACTAGTGACCAAAAAAGATCTCTCAAACCATAAAATTGTGTTTTACAACCTATATCATTCACTTACTGTGAATATCTTTGCTTTCGAAGAAGATACATTCATCGGTATTTGATATTCCCAGTCAGGAACATATAAACCATAGAATAAAAAAAGGTATAAAGCGGTAACTATTAAAGCCATGGCCTAGGGAAAACAAAAATGGAAGGAGAAAAAAGAAAAATGATTAAAGGGTAGATAATAAAGATTCACGAGGAGTCTCCTTTTTGAATCCACTCTTTGCGATGACAAGAATAGTGGAGTTAGTGTACCTAGTGTTGTTGGTGCTGACATTTCATTTTCTAATTCAGCCATCCAGATCAATACCCTATATTATTTTTGTTTGTTTTTTTTAAGAAAAAAATGAGCTAGGTTTGTTTCACAGAGAGTGGTATTACATGATTTTTTGGGGATAAACGGTATTCAGTATAAAAGATAGATTGATATATTGATCTGCAACATAATCAAAATCTAGTAGAAGACATAAATAGCAAATGAAAATGTAACGCCCCGATTTTCTGAATCGAAATGCTACAAGGTGCTTATGACCCCGAAGGACCACAAGCTAACCCATGACTGATATTTGTACCTGTAACTGCATAATATACATATAAAATGTGGAAATATGAACAAAAAGGTCGTAAGATTCAATCTTGAATAATAAAATATCTGAAATAAGGTGGTATCACAGTACCAAAACAAAAATGAAAATACTTAAGTCTAAATTTGAAAACTCTATAATCGTCTGAAAGCCTCTAAACTGTCTGAATAAGGAGTTGAAGGAACATGTCTCCAACTATCTCCGTAAACTAAAAATAAACTGAAATACTGGAATAATAAATGTAATGATCATGTCCTTAAATGATGAGGACTCACTGCTTACTGAACTGCTACTGCTGATCTAAAATCTGCACCTCAGAACCTATGGTGTAACATAAAAAGAAAGCACCATAGCGCAAATGTGTCAGTACAACTAAGGTACTGAGTATTCGTGGGGGTAGGCTTAATGCATGGGGTTTATATGCATGAACATGCCAACTAATATGAATGTGAGAATACATACATACATACGTAACTGCTACTGAACTCATGGAGATACTGACTACTTGAGTTTGAACTCTGACAACATGAGTTTCGTGATACTGAGATACTGAATGACTGATAACGTGGATGACTGTATCTAACAGTCCTAATTCTAGGGAAAACTATCTGAGTTCCAAACTATATCTGAACATCTAAGTCTAAGATCAGTCCTAGCTAACGAGTGATCTCTGAAACTGATAATGAGAATACTCGACTGAATCTGAGATTGAGATCAAGCCTTCTGCCGGGTGACCTCTTGATCTAATAATAAGCATCTGAATATGGGACCAAGCCTATCTAACGGGATGGTCCAGGAATCAATGGAACCATCTGAGTTCCTTACTGAGATCGATGACTGTATCTAACAGTCCTGATTCCTGATTTCTACTCTAAAGACTGATATTGAAACTATAACTATAACTGTGAATGTGGGAGGTAGTAACCTAACCAAAATGCCCCGATAATGTATTGGTGGGGTCCAATCTTTGCCCTAATTAGAATGGTGTCAATACCGTGCCATGGGTAGAGACCTCTACTATGGTCAAGCCTCTCTGACGGGTGACCCTGAATAGAAAATCAAGCCTAAGGCAATATTATTGTCAATTATAGACTTAATCTGATGGGTGAATCCTGTCCTGCGCTGGCTACATAGTTCTGGAGTATAGAGATTACTGCTAATGGCTCTACCTTTATAATGGGAAAACTACCATCCTTGCACTCGCTCGGTGCTAGTCTCTACTCCCAAATAAAAGACTCTAAAAAGATTAACTGCGCTGAACTAAACTAATTTATAAACTGATTAACTGAGTTGATAATATTTTCTTAGCCAAACTAAGCTGAATTCACTGAGTTCCATTGACTGACGGAAAAGCTACTTGAGATCTGAGGTCTGACTGAGAGTACTGAAACTACTGGGACTACTAAACTACTCAGATTTCTAAGTTTTTCTAAGTCATGTGCCAAACTAAAATCAATGGAGCATAGCTTGACTGAGGATGTCTTGAAACATGACACTAGCTCTAGGCACACAACTATAGTTTTCGGGTACAAGTACCCCCAGGACTCGATGGAAGGAAACTGACACACATGACTGACTTGATTATAAGAGTAGAGTCCACAATTCACAATATCATAAGTAAGGATTTAATAATAAGAATGATTCTCAACAAACTATCACATGATCGGGAATGCACATAACATGTATATACTTGCATGGATTCAATAACATGGTCATTCCATATCACAACAATATAACGAGCATCTCATACAACATCTTCAATTCAAGATAATAGCGTGGGGATCACGTTGAACATAAACTTAGAACATGGAATAGTCATTTAGGACTTATTATGTCATAAAAGCATGATTTCTATTCCCTTAGGTATTTTCACAAACACCTTACATGCACATCTTAGGAATAGGTGGATTCATCAAGATTACAAATATTCAACCACCAATTTCACATATTTATACATTAAATACCACCATATCCTCACACAAAACATACAAAAATCCCATCTTAGGCATCATCAAACTCAACCACAAGAACATCAACCACCAACAATATAAACATCATAATACATAATTTAGAAGATGGTTCTTGAGCTTCATGGACGAAAGGAGTCCATGAATCAACTCACGCATACCTTAGAAAGAAGATTCTTGATGATTGACGGAGGAATTTCCTTGTAATTGGATCTTCAAGCTTAATTATGCAACCCTAGTTGTTCTTCTATTTTAGTGCTCTTGGATGATGAACTTAAGATGTTAGTAGGGTTGTAATGTAATTAGGAGCTATATATTTTGTAGGGTTAAGTTTAGGGACGTGTAAAGAGTGTTAAAAGACTTAATTACCCTCAAAATAACTCAAAATGGAGTGTTTTTGGCACTTGGAACTGGCTTAGGTGGCGCCCAAGTAATTACACAAGCCAAGTTGGGTGGTGCATAACCTATTGCCTAAGTTTGGTTGGGCGGCGCCTAACCAATCGCATACCCTTACTATCTCTCACAAAAATGGGCATAACTTTTCGCTCGGGTATTGGATTAAGGCGAAATTGGTATCATTGGAAAGCTAATTTGATTATCTATAATTTGGTGGGTATAAATGTGCATAAATACCACATTAACATTGAGTTATACTCATTCAAATATGACCCTTATGAAATCGAACACTAAAACTTGATGGATTAAAAAACTCTTAGCTTGTACTACCTTAAGTGACTCATATGAACATGCTTAACACATCATAAGCTATATTATTACTAGGATACTCATTGTAGGTCATGTACTCAAGTATGAATCACAGGATAGGAGATTTCATATGTAGGAAAAATAGTTCGTCTCCTAGCTTAGAAACATGCAAGGTATTACAATATCTCCCCCTTGGAAACATTCATCCTCGAATGGAAATTAACTAAGGAAGGAGAGATGATAAGTTGACATACGTACAAGACACATACTACTGAAACATGGTTTCATGACTGACATAACTGAAAACTGAACACAACATACTGAACATGCATATCTGATGCATGGGAAGCTGATTTATGAATATAAGACTGAGGATTCTAATAAAGTGAGTTTTCTCAAAATGAGAATTCATATCTAATGCACAACTAAAAGGTTGAATCCATGCATATCTGATGTATGATTACATAACTGACATGATATGTAAATGTATGAGTGAAGATATTGATAAATTGTACTTTCTCTACTGAAAACGTATATCTAATGCCTAAATATTTGACTGAGCTGACTCTTGAAAGCTTGACTGATTATGCCATGGTACTTGATAACTAATTTATAACGGGAAAATGAAAGAATTAAGAAAAGGTGGGGTATCTCCCCCTTGGGACACTATGTCCCTCTAGGAAAGTTTACCTTGCTGGGATACTGAGGTGATGCACAGGGCATCTACGAACTAGATTATAACTAAACTTCGGGGTCTAAAACTAATGCATGAGATGGACTAAACTTGCAACTACTAGGAGGTCCTATCTTGAAATAGTTATATTCTCTGAGAGTTTAGATAGCATAAATAGATGCAAGGATGAGAAAACAAGCAATACAAATCTGACTGCTCACTGGCACGACATGAATACTGAAAGAAGAGAAAATGTTCCTAAAACATCTTATAGCCTCCTATACATAAATATGGTGTGCAACACACCCATGTACAAGACACTACTAGATATGACTTTTCTACTTCCTAGGACTCTATTGAACCTTAGGCTCTGATACTAAGTTTGTAACTCCTCGATTTTCTGAATTGGAATGCTACACGGTTGTTATGAGCCCAAAGGACCATAAGCTAACCCATGACTGATATTTGTACCTGTAACTGCATAATATACATATAAAATGCGGAAACATGTACAAAAAGGGCATAAGGTTCAATCTTGAATAATAAAATATCTGAGACAAGGTGGTATCACAGTACCAAAAAAAACTAAAAATACTAAAGTCTAAATCTAAAAACTCAATAATCATCTGAAAGCCTCTAAACTGTCTAAATAAGGAGTTGAAGGAACATGTCTCCAACTAACTCTCTAAACTGAAAATAAACTGAAATACTAGAATAATAAATGTAACGATCATGTCCTCAAAAGATGAGGACTCACTGCTTACTGAACTGCTACTGCTGATTTGGAATCTGCACCTCAGAACCTATGGTGTAAGATAAAAAAAAGCACCATAGCACAAATATGTCAGTACAACTAAAGTACTGAGTATACGTGGGGGTAGGCTAAATACATGGGATTTATATGAATGAACATGATGACTAATATGAAATTGAGAATACATACATATAAACGTAACTGCTACTGAACTTGTGAAGATACTGATTACTTGAGTTTGAAATCTAAGAACATGAGTTTCGTGATACTGAGATACTGAATGGCTGATAACATGGATGACTGTATCTAACAGTCCTAATTTTGGGGAAAACTATCTGAGTTCCAAACTATATCTGAACATCTAAGTCTGAGATCAGTCCTAGCTAACGAATGATCTCTGAAACTAATAATAAGAATAGTCGACTGAATCTGAAATTGAGATCAAGCCTGTCGGCCGGGTGACCTCTAGATATAATAATAAGCATCTAAATATGGTACCAAGACAATCTGATGGGATAGTCTAGAAATCAATGGAACTATCTGAGTTCCTTACTGAGATCGATGACTGTATCTGACAGTCCTGATTCCTAATTTCTACTCTAAAGACTGATACTGAAACTATAACTATAACTGTGAATATGGGAGGTAGTAACCTAACCGACATGCCCCGATACTGTACTGGTGAGGTTCAATATTTGCCCTGATTGGAAGGGTATCAATACCGTGCCATAGGTAGAGACCGCTACTATGGTCAAGCCTTTTTGACGGGTGACCCTGAACAGGAAATCAAGCCTAAGGTAATATAATAGTCAAGTATAGCATTAATTTGATGGGTGACTCCTGTCCTGTGCTAATGGCTCTGACTTTATAATGATAAAACCGCCATCCCTTCACTCGTTCGGTGCTAGTCCCTACTCCCAACTGAAAGACTCTAAAAAGATTAACTGCGCTGAACTGACTAACTGAACTGAACTGATTTATAAAATGATTAACTGAGTTGATAATATTTTCTTAGCTGAACTAAGCTAAATTCACTGAGTTTCATTGGCTAACAGAAAAGCTACTTGAGATCTGAGGTCTAACTGAGAGTACTAAAAATACTGGGACTACTGAACTACTCAGATTTCTGAGTTTTTCTAAGTCACATGACTAACTGAAATCTATAGAGCATAGCTTGACTAAGGATGTCTTAAAACCTGACACTAGCTCTAGGCACATAACTATAGTTTTCGGGTACAAGTACCCCCAGGACTCGATGGAAGGAAACTAACACACATGACTGACTTGATCATAAGAGTAGAGTCCACAATTCACAATATCATAAGTAAGGATTTCATAATAAGAATGATTCTCAATAAACTATCACATGATCAGGAATGTACACAACATGTATATACTTGCATGGCTTCAATAACATGGTCATTCCATATCACAACAATATCATGAGCATCTCATTCAATATCTTCAATTCAAGATAATAGCGTGGGGATCACGTTGAACATAAACTTAGAACATGGAATAGTCATTTAGGACTTATTATGTAATAAAAGCATGATTTCTATTCCCTTAGGTATTTTCACAAACACCTTATATGCATATCTTAGGCATAGGTGGATTCATCAAGATTACAAATATTCAACCACTAATTTCACATATTTATACATTAAATACCACCATATCCTCGCACAAAACATACAAAGATCCCATCTAGGCATCATCAAACTCCAACCACATGAACATCAACCACCAATAACATAAAAATCATAATACATAATTTAGAAGATGTTTCTTGAGCTTCATGGATTAAAGGAGTCCATGAATCAACTCACGCATACCTTAGAAGGAAGATTCTTGATGATTGACGGAGGAATTTCCTTAAAATTGGATCTTCAAGCTTAATTATGCAACCCTAGTTATTTTTCTATTTTAGTGCTCTTGGATGATGAAATTAAGATGTTAGTAGGGTTGTAATGTAATTAGGAGCTATATACTTTGTAGGATTAAGTTTAGGAACGTGTAAGGGGTGTTAAAAGACTTAATTACCCTCAAAATAACTCAAAAAGGAGTATTTTTGGCACTTGGAACTGGCTTAGGTGGCACCCAAGTAATTACACAAGCCAAGTTGGGTGGTGCATAACCTATTGCCTAAGTTTGGTTGGGCGGCGCCTAACCAATCGCATACCCTTACTGTCTCTCACAAAAATGGGCATAACTTTTCGCTCGAGTATTGGATTAAGGCAAAATTGGTATTGTTGGAAAGCTAATTCGGTTATCTATAATTTGGTGGGTATAAATGTGCAGAAATACCACATTAACATTGAGTTATACCCATTCAAATATGACCCTTACAAAATTTAACACTAAAACTTGATGGATTCCAAAACTCTTAGCTTGTATTACCTTAAGTGACTTATATAAACATGCTTAATCCATCATAAGATATATTATTGCTAGGATAGTCATTGTATTTCATGTACTCAAGTATGAATCATAGGATAGGAGATTTCATATGTAGGAAAAATGGTTCGTCTCTTAGCTTAGAAACATGCGGGGTATTACAGAAAATAATTTTTTTTTTATTTTTTTGAAAAGAAGGAGGAGATTGGTGAGATTGATGTAAGTTATATGATTGAGAGGTTTTTTTATAATTGTGTGACTAAGGAATACTAGATATGAAGTTATCCAGCTTAACTATGGACTTATAAGATGATGGTGATCTAAACTAGTAGAGTACATATAACAAGAAACAATAAGCATACAAGAGGACTAGCAAAAATCAAAGACTAATTAATAAAATAGGAATGTTGCATATCCATGAGAACTTGGTTACTCAACTCTGAAATAGGCGGTTTTCAGGTTAGTGCATTCTGCTCTTTTACAAAAGGCTTTGACAGCTATGACATTCATCTCTTATCATATTTGGGCATCAACTTTGTGCCCTTATAGTATCTATTAACTTTGATGTCAATAATCTATAAATTTTGAACCGCATATAGGCTGTATGTTGAATGGTACTGAGGTTTCTATTTGATCAACTGATTAATTTTGTTCAATGATTAATAGATATATGTTGAGGTGTAATAGTATATTACATTATAACCAAATAAATATGAATATCATGAAGCAAGATAGATTTTTGCATCATCGTAGTGTATAATTTCTATAAAAGAATTTACTTATGAACTATAGTATAAATCAACTCCCAATCATGTATTACATTGAAAACAAATGTGTGATTTCCAAAATAGCTTTTGAATTTTGTTATGGTATCTAGCCATCTGTCATAAAATCGATAATGTTAACTAAAAGGCTATTAGGAAATAAAAGTCACGAATTACCTAAATGCATGATAATGTCTTCTTGCATCCCTGAGCATCAATCAAATCTTGGGGTTTCTACAAGTCATTTGAAGCTAAATGATTACAAGTGTCTGTAAAAATTAATTACATACGTATGGAAAAAATTTAAAAATTGGGGTTTCTTTTTGTGCTGAAGATCTTTTGTGCCTCCATTGTCCTGCGCTTTGAAACTACAACATGGAGTAGTTGTTCATTGATATATTTACATTTATCATGATATTTTTAGTTGTATCATGATATTTTTAGTTGTACACAGATATAAATGTTTTATAATAAGGATTGAAAGTTTATCTGATTTATTTTTTATACTTTGTATTTTTGTATAGCCAAGTGATTCGCCTAATGGATCCATTTCTCCCATGGATGCAAGAAGATCATGTGATGATAGTGATCCTAATAACAATTGTTGATTTCATTGTAAATTGTCTTGGATATTTAATTATGACGAGGTAATTGTGTGGTTGGAGTAAATGTTAAAATATTGAAGGTTTTTTGTTTAAATTTGCTTTTGGATTTTGAAGATACTAGTTAATATTGAAAATTTAGAGTTTGAAGATGCTAATATTGAAAATTTAATTTTAAAGTTTAATATGCAGTGTACTTTTGATATGCTTGTGAATTACATTGTTTAATTAGTTATGTTGGGTTAATGATATATGAATTGAATAAATATTGGATTGCAGGTTATGCCTAAAGGAACAATTAAATTTGAACTAAAATTAGAATCTATAATTTGTTATTGAAAATTAATGGGCCTCACTAAATTAAAATATAAAAAGAAAAATTACGGAGGTTTTAAACTGCCGTAATATTTAAATGTAAATTTATTATAAAAAAATTAAATTTAGAGTAAAGGAGGTCGACCATAGTAAAATAATCGCAACATATTAATTATGGTGGTCAACAAAAAGATACCGTAAATTGAATGTGATGGCTCTTATTGTGGGGGATTTTGACAACCACCAAAATTTGCAAGGGTTTAAAATCCCCGCAAACCTTCAAATTAACCCCCATAATTTGATCCATTTTTTGTAGTAAATTTGAACACATGAATGATCATTCAAGAACTCCTAGCCTCAAGAATTGACTCTATAAACTTAGAAAACTCATGCATATTACTCAATCGATTCATCACACAAGTCACCGATCCATCATTAAACATGTGCCCTCACAACAAAAGAGATACCCAAGTATTTCTCACCAACCTGTAAATTAACACAAGACTAGGTGCATGAATAGAAGTACACTCACTCTTACAATAAATTAATATGTAACATAAGATGAACTATAGTCTTTCCCTTAGTCTAGTACTCTACTAATAAAGAATATCCAAGCTTAAGATCAAGTAGGACTTCAATGGTTGTAATGGAGGCTAAGGGACTAGTAGGAACTATTTTGGCTATAAATAGTGACTAACTTCCCCAAGTTCTTTAATACGTCACACATTCATTAAGCTCATCTTCAACCAACCAATTTTCCACCTTTTTAAATTCTCACTCCCTTTTCTTTTGCCCCATATTTTTAAGTTAGCTTACACGTATTTAATACGGGATATTTTCTAGAAACATATGACTCACTTCTTTTTTATCATTTATTTATTTATTTTTTTCTTTCTAATAAACTGCTCCCCACCAGTCAACACATAAACTTTTCAACACACCTATAGTTACTACTTTGAGGCTTTCTCTTCATTTTTTTGTTTGATTTCATACTCCTTAACAACTTAATTTTAACTAGCACTTTGGAGATTTGATCAAAGTATGGTCAATTGAAAAGAAGGGAATAAGCTACAAGTGCAACTACCAAAGAATAGGCTAAAGGCTCAAACGAGATAACTAAGATCATGCATTATGGATAGATAAATAAGGTATCAAACATGGTTATCAAAAAATGTCTCTATCACCTCCCAAATTCAACATTCTTTATTTTATTTTGAACACAGAATTGGAAAATTCTTGACACCTATCGAAATACCTTAGTTTCTGGACCCTAGAAGTTTTCTCAATTTTTGGTTTCTGGGAAAGATACAAATTAGGAAAATATGTTGTACACTTTGGTACGGGTGGTATAGTCTAGTCATATACTGACGGATGTTGGTTAGTGGGATGGATTTAGTTATTGGAATGGATATAATTTGGGTGGTAATAGTCGTATCAGTGTATACGATTTGCTTGGTTACTTCCATTAACCATAGAATTGGTAAGTTAAGTTAGATAAGTATGAGTGGATCACCATGAGCCATAAGTCAGGGTATGAGTCATACCATGGACTTGTATGGTGGTCAATATTCAAACCTCCTAAGATTCTATTCTTCCAGGGGTATAGTTTATGGGTACTAGTCGTACACTTGGATAAGACATGGGTTTGGGTATGTCATACCATGAACATTATTAGGTATAAGGGGGAAACCTAGTGTATGAGAGGTAGGTACCACTTATACAGGATGGGTATGACTCATAAGGGTTAGTCATACCCTATGAAGGAAATTAACTGCAGTTTAAATGAGGGCAATTTGGACATTTATCCACTTATCCTAATAAGGTCCCATGACCTATATTGTACTTGGGAGATTATTTTCCCTACTATTCAATTCTTGAATACTTAGAAAACACTCTTAAATCCCCTCTAGAGTTTTTGGGCAAAGAAAGTCAGGGTTTTATCTTAAGAAGGAGTAAATTGGGGCTTGTCATGGAAATTTCTCTCAATCATCATCTTAGTTTAAGGTATGTTCTCTTCCCTCATTGTTAGTTCTAACAAAAGGCATTAATTTTATACAATGTTTTCATGATTTGAATATTGTATGATTTTGGGCTTGATTTCGGGGTTTGGCTACAAATGCTTGGTTATGGGTTTTCTATGTTTTAATTATGCTTTTATGTGCTTTAATGGTAGTTTTGGATCATTTGTTACATAGTGGTTGTTTGGTAATTGTCTTTGGTTTTGGAAATATTATTCCCCAATGCATTTGATAAAATGCCTATAAAATTGTTTTCACGATAATATGGGACTTTTAATTAAACTTATGTATGGTTTAAACTTGGTACTGGAACTCTAAATGATATGAATGGTTTAAATGGTTTTGGAATGATTTGTCTTAGTAAACATACTTGTGGGATACAAGGGAATCCCCCAAGTTCATATGGTAATAAATACTTGTGGGTTACATAGGAACCACCCAAGTTAATTGGATGACAGGGTCTATGGGTACATGGAAATATCTTGACCTCTAAAAGGTTTACTAAGAATAATAATTTTAAGTTATAGTCGGTATGATGATACCACTACTAATAGTCTTGGTTAATAAACATAGAATAATGGTTTTGCTAGAAAAGTGGTTTTAATTGGGCAATAATGGCGGGGTGTGAAAGCTAACCGTAAAGGTGGCAGGATGAACATTGAAAACTTATGTTTGTCGACATGAGGGGTAGTTCATGGAGACCTTATATGATGCTTATGAGGTACATAAAAATTCTCTAGGTTTACTATACATATGTATCATAGAAAGCGAAGGGTACATAGAAATCCCCAACTCTTATGATATGTTCGGTTCGTGTGACTATACGCATTAGGGCCCGTTCAAGTGGTTATCCTAGACCCATATAGCCTGTGGGTGGTTTTAGGACAGTTAAGCTTTACATACCCAGGTTAAGGTTTTAAATTCATGCTAAACCCAATTTTCTTTCCTGACATAGTTATATATATGTATGGGTTGTGTGCATATTGATGGTTTTACTTGGTTTTCTTAAATGACATTATTTTATCCTTATCATGAGTTCATACTAGCTTTCATCCACTAACCCTTCTTTGGGTAGCTGTATCCCTATGTGATGCAGGAACCAAATATTTTACTCCTTCTACTTAACATTTGGACATTCAGAGGTCAATATTATATTGAAGTGGTAACCTTTCATTTTACTAGAAAGCTCTATTTTATGGATGTTATTTCATACTTTGGATTATTTATGGATATTGTTTTTCACTATGGTTGGGGGCATGTACCAACCAGATTTTTGTATTCTTTTTGTTAGAGGATCTGTGGAACTACTATGGGTTGGAATGGGTAGGATCGATATGAGTGTCAGCCTTAGTATTGACATTGATATTGGGGCTGAAATCATTGGACTAAATTTCTCACAGTTCCATCATATTTTATTTTGGGATTATATACTTAATTATTAATGGAACATTTTTTGTTATGGTCGGATTAATGTTTCAGTTTGGATTGGTATGGTTGGATGATTGGTAAGGGATAGTTGGACTTGGTTGGGTTGGTCACAATTGTGATCCTATCCCTGAGTCTTCATGTGAGCTTTTATGCTATATTATTAAATGCTTAAAATTTTGCCAACTCATGGAAGACTACTGGAGGTTGGGTTGGGAGTGGGAGTGGTCTTCGATCCTGGTCAAACTTGGGATACCCATTATAATAAAGCCCTAAACCGAGTCATGTCAAGTTAGTATCAGAGCTTTAGGTTCATGGCCTATTGGGAGTACACAAAGTCGTGTCTGGTAGAGTCACTTTTAGGGGTGTGTAGCATGCCATACTCATAAGAGAGAAGCTATAGGAAATTTAGGAATATTTTACTTTCTTGGTATTCTATTTTCAAACTTGGAGTTTGAGTCCTAGAATTCTTCTCTAATCCTTAGCTGTTCACTTTTCAGATCATGCCTCGATAATCTGAAACACAAGGAAATTCTTCTGTCCCATCTGGGGATGATGTTGATGGGGTATGCCCTACACCTAGAGTTCACACTCGTTCTTAGGGTCCCATATCTAATTATTCTGGAGTTCCCCTGATTACTGCTAGTCCTCCTCATAGTGAGGTGACTAAGTTGGAATTTTGCCAATCTATTCAAACTATTGCTCAGTTGGTTACTGCTCGGACTGATCAGGATACGTTTGGTGGGTTGTCTTCTAAGGCCACAAGGGTTGACCATTTTATGAAGATGAGTCCTCCTGCTTTTACTGGTGTAAAGGTGGAGGAGGATCCTCAGGGTTTGTTGGATAAAATAGAGTAGATATTTAGGGTGATGCAGTCCACAAATATGGAAGGTGTGAATTTTGCAGCTTATTAGCTCAAGGATATTGTGTACCAATAGTACGAAGAGTGGGATAGGGATAGTGGTAATGCAGATGAGTTATCCTTATGGGATGCTTTTTCTAATGCTCTTTTTGATTATTTCTCTCCTCAATATTTGAGGGAAGCAAAGATGGAGGAGTTTGTGAATCTCAAGAAAGGTAAAATATGGGTCAAGGAATATGTTTTAAAGTTTCATCAGCCGTCAAGGTATGCTCCTAATTTGGTGGCTGACATGAGGGTGAGGATGAGAAAGTTGACTTTTGGGATATCTCGTGATCTAATCCTTAAAAGAAAGACTGCTTTGCTAATTAAGGATATAGCATTTTAAGGTTAGTTATTCGTATGCAGGAGGTGGAGAAAGAAAAGAAAAAATAGGTAAAGTTTGGGAAAAAGATGGGTAAGAGGAGTAGGTTCTCTAAGCAGAGTAGTGCTCAACAACCGGGCCATCGGGATAGAGGTAAATGGCCAAAGAAGAAGTAGGGGAGTTCAGGTTCTTTCTCTACTACTAGTTCTCCTTACTTGAGGTAGTCAAGTGATAGACATCCATAAGGTGGTGATAATTTTTGGGTACAGGGTGCCCAATCTCTGGTGAGTGGGGGTCAGTTGGATTCTTTATTCTCTCATTTCTAATTTTGTGGTCATCTTCATTGGGGATATTAAGATGAAGGAAGGGACAAGTTCTTTAAATGTGGCCAGCTAGACCCTATGATAAAAAATTATTTGGTCAAAAAGGGTGCATCAAGAGCGGTCAAAGTTCTGATCGCTTTGTTTTCTTCTCCTACACCTCGTGGTGCGGCTACAACATCTGCTCATACTTTTGGTACTGACACTGGCAAAAATAGGTTGTATACTCTTGCATCTCGACAAAAATACTAAGGCATCACCTGATGTCATTACTGGTATGTTACAACTCTTTTTTTGTGATGTGTATTTTTTGCTTGATTTGCGGTCCGCTCTTTCTTATGTGGCCCCATTTATGGCTGTATGTATTGGTTTTGCTCCTAAGGTTTTCTCAAATCCTTTTTATATTTCTACCCGGTAGGTGACTCGATTATTACAAAAAGGTTCTATAGGGGTGTGTGGTATCTATTGATAGTAGATAGACCTTGGTAGATCTGTTTGAATGGGATATGGTGGATTTTGATATTATTCTAGGGTTGGATTGGTCACACTTTTATTACGCATCCTAGGATTTTTGGACTCGTAAGGTTAGCTTTAGGTTCCTTGGTGAACCAGTTATAGAGTGGGAGAGTGGTTGCCTAGCTCCTAGGGGAAGGTTTATTTCTTAATCTTAGAGCTTGGAGGTTAATCTCTAAAAGTTGTCTTTATCACTTGGTCTGGGTTAAAGATTCTAGCTTGAAAGGTCCTTCTCTACATTTAGTTCCAGTGGTAAATAAGTTTCTCGAGGTCTTTTCGGATGATCTTCCTGGTGCCCCTCGAGATAGGGAAATAGAGTTTGGTATTGATTTGGTTCTGGACACTTGTCCAATATCTATTCCTCCTTATAGAATGGCTCCGGATAAGTTGAGGAAACTCAAAAAGCAACTTAAGAATTATCTGGATAAGGGGTTTATTCGTCTTAGTGTATCCCTGTGGGGTGCACCCATGTTGTTCGTGCGGAAGAAGGATGGTTTCTTTTGGATATACATTGACTATCAACGTTTGAATAAGGTGACAGTCAAGAACAAGTGTCCTCTTCCAAGGATAGATGACATGTTTGATCAGTTGCAAGTTTCCAAGTTGTTATCTAAGATAGATCTTTGATCTGGGTATCATCAACTTAAGATCAGGCAAGAAGATATCCCTAAGACCACTTTTGATACTCGGTATGGATACTTTGAATTCTTGGTGATGTCATTTGGTTTGACTAATGGCCTGAAGATATTTATGGACTTGACGAACAGGGTTTTCAGGAAGTTCGAGATCTCTTTGTCATTGTGTTTTTTGATGACATTTTGGTTTATTCCAAGAGTGAAGTGGATCATGCTAATCACCTCTGTGTGATAGTACAGACCTTAAAGGAATAACATTTGTATGCCAAGTTCTCTAAATGTGAGTTTTGCTTGAGCGCTGTGCTTTTCTTGGTCATATTATTTCTAGAGATGGGATAATTGTGAACCCTCAAAAGGTAACGGTGGTTTAAAGATGCCCTAGACCCATGACTCCAACCGATATTTATAGCTTTTTAGATTTGGCTGGGTATTATTAGCATTTTGTGGAAACCTTTTCGACGATCGCTTTTTCTTTGACTAAGTTAACTAAAAAAAGGGCAAAGTTTTCTTAGTTGGATGCCTGTGAAGGGAGTTTTGAGAAGTTGAAAGATAATTTAACTTTGGCTATAGTTTGACATTGCCTGAGGGTAGTGAGGGATTTGTGGTTTACTATGATGAATCTAGGGTGCAACTTAGTTGTATCTTGATGCAACATGGGAAGGTGATTGCCTATGCCTTTAGGCAATTAAAGGTGCATAAGAGGAATTATCCAACCCACAATTTGGAGCTATTCGCGGTGGGTTTTTCTTTGAAAATATGGCGGCATTATTTGTATAGAGTGCACATAGATATCTTTTCTGATCATAAGAGTCTACAATATGTGTTTACTCAGAAGGAGCTAAATCTTAGGTAAATGATATGGTTGGAACTTTCAAGGACTATGATATGAGCGTTCACTATCACTCAGTTAAAGCTAACATAGTTTTTGATGCTCTTATAGATTGTCCATGGGGAGTTTGACTTATGTGGAGAAAGAAAAGAGGGAATTGGTAAAAGATATTCACTGCTTGGCTAATCTTAGAGTTTATATCTTGGACTCCTAGGATGGTGGTGTGATGGTACATGAAGTGGTTCGATCGTATCTTGGTTCAGAGATTAAGAAGACGCAAGTGCTAGATCTTATCTTGATGAAAATCAAGAGTAATATCGCTATGAAAAAGGTAATGGTGTTTGAGATCTGTGGTGATGGTACTTTATGGTACCAAGGAAGGTTAAGCATTCCTGATGTCAACAGTTTACGGTAAAGGATCTTGGTTGAGGTACATGAATCGTGCTACGTTGTACATCCTGACTCAATGAAGTTGTATTATGATCTCAAGGAGATATTTTGGTGGAATGATATAAAAAGAGACATGGCTGATTTTGTAGCCAAATTCATAATGTGTCAATGAGTCAAAGTTGAGCACATAAGACCTGGTGGGTTCTATCAAGAAATTGATTTTCCCAAATAGAAATAGGACGTAATCAATATGGATTTTGTTATCGGTCTTCCACGGTCATGGACCGAATTTGATTTGATTTGGGTCATCGTGGATAGGCTATGGAAAAGAGAAAGGTAATTTTGGATAGGCTTAAGGCTGCCCAAAGTTGCCAAAAGTCCTATGCAGATGTAAGACGTAGAGACTTGGAGTTTGTAGTTAGGCATAGGGTGTTCTTAATAGTATCTCCCCTGAAGGGAGTATTGCGGTTTGGTAAAAAGGAGAAGCTCAATCCCGGGTATGTTGGTCCTTATGTGGTTCTACGAAGTGTTGGCAATGTGGATTATGTATTGGAGTTGCCTTCTACTTTGATCTCCGTTCATCCGGTATTTTATGTTTCCATGTTAAAGAAGTGCATTGGTGTCCTTCTTCAATTATTCCTCTGGAGGGGTTGGGTATCTCGGACTTTCTGTCGTATGAAGAGGTCCCGTTTGAGATCTTGGACAAATAGGTTCATTGATTGTGGACCAAGGATGTGGCTTCAGTTAAGGTTCTTTAGAAGAACCATAATCTGGAAGAAACTACATGGAAAACGGAGGAGTATATGAAGTCCAAGTATCCGTATTTGTTTTCTGCTCCTGGGATTCTTGTGGAAGGTATGTGTTCTTCAACACATCTTTATTTTCTGAGTTTGTAAATAGAAGGATTAATATCCTTGCATAATTATTTTCAAATTTGTTAAAGATTAGGAATATATTTTATAATGCAAATGACTCATGCATGTGGTTACCCCTACCTTGTCCGTCATTTGGGGATGAATGTTCCTAGTGGGGGAGACTGAGACACCCTAGTTTTTGGACCTTAGAAAATTTCCTTGATTTTTTGTTTTTGGTAAAGATATGACTTAGAGGAACGAGTTATACACTTAGGTATAGGTGGAATGGTCTAGTTGTATGCAAACTAGTGTTGGTTGGTGGGATGGATTTAGTTACTGGAATAGGTACGATTTGGGTGATATGAGTTGTATCAGTGTATACGGGTTGTTTGGTTACTTTACTTAACCTTAGACTTGGTAACTTAAGTTGGATCTGAGTATGAGTGGCTCACATGAGCTGTACGCCATGGTACAAGTTGTACCATGGACTCGTATAGTGGTCAATATTGAAACCTCCTGAGATTCTATTCTGCTAAGGGTATGTTTTATGGGTGCTAGTCGTACACTTAGATACGACTTGGGTTTGGGTGTGTCGTACTTGGACAATGTTGGGTCCAAGAGAGAGCCTAGGTTACGAGAGGTGGGTACCACTCATACAGGATGGGTATGACTTGTAAGGGTCAGTCGTACCCTATGATGGGAATTAAGTACAGTTTAAGTGAGGACAATCTAGACATTTCCTAACTTATCCTAATAAGGTCCCATGACCTATATCTCACTAGGGAGGTTATTTGCCCTACTATTCTATTCTTAAGCACTTAGATAACACTCTTAAATCCTCTCTAGATTTCTTTGGCAAAGAAAGCCACGGTTTCATCTTCAGGAGTAAATTGGGGGCTGTCTTGGTGATTTCTCTCCATCATCATCTTGGTTTAAGGCACGTTCTCTTCCCTCATTATTTTTTCTAATTAAAGGCATGGATTTTATTCAATGTTTTCATTATTTAAATGTTGTATGATTTTGGGTTTTCAAATATGATTTGAGGGTTTGGCTACAAATTCTTGGTTATGGTTTTCCCATGTCTTAATTATGTTTTTATATGATTTAATGGTAGTTTTGGATAATTGGTTGCATAGGAATAGTTGTTTGGTAATTGGCTTTTGTTTTGAAAATACTATACCCCAAATATCTTTGATAAAATGCCTAACAATGTTTTCATTATAATATAGGATTTTCAATGGAACTTATGCATGGTTTAAACTTGGTAATGGAACCCTAAATGATATGAATGGTTTAAATGGTTTTGGAATGAGTTGGCTTAATTAACATACTTGTGGGGTACAAGGGAATCCCCTAAGTTAATATAGTAATGAATACTTGTGGGGTATATGGGAATCACCCAAGTTAATATGGTAGTAAATACTTGTAGGGTATATGGGAATTCCCCAAGTTAATTGGATGATAGGGTCTATGGGTATATGGGAATCCCTTGACCACTAAAAGGTTTGGCTAAGGACAATACTTG
>NW_025852520.1:0-4546 GCF_002878395.1 Capsicum annuum | reverse complement strand
TCTCAACAAGTATATAAGCATAAAAGAGGAGGCAATCAAGGGGATACGGGTACATTAATGAGACACATAACTGATAATCACGAAAGAGAGTTATTTATTGCACAAGGTGGTGAGGATGTTGGTGGGCTAACACAAACTAGAATGGACCCAGCAACTGACCAGGTAATTAATAAGTATAATAAATTGAGGAGTGATACAAGAATAATCATGAAAATAGACTTATATGGGTGTGCATTGAAAGAAACCAAGTGTATGTGCAAGATAAGTGTAATTAAAGGCCAAAATACACACCAAAATAGCCCACTCCATATACTAGAGGGGCAACCCATTCTTGAAGGACCTTATTGGTCATATTAACTTCTATTTGTTTTGTAATATATAAGGAACATGTTAGGATTTATTCACTTAATTTTTGAATGTTGAAAATGGTAGAACACACTTGAAACCCTCAAGTTCTCTCTCTTGTGAGGCTTGGCCGAAACTAGGTTACAACATTAGGGTAGAATATCTTTTGTTGTTTGTTTGCTTGGAACTTGGGGTGCTTGAAGGATTGAGGTCCTCTCTTGTGTCTCTTTGAAGAGTGTAGGTGTTCCTACTATCATCATTAAGGATCTTTGTGTGTCATCTACACTTAGGTTCTTAGTCATTATAGTAGTTTATGTCTTGCTATCTATCCCTTTGTTTTTTTATAATCTTGTAACGTTATATCTTGATGTTGTGGAATCCGAATCTGGTTATTCTTTTTGTCATCTTGTTCATATCGTTATTGTTGTGTTGTTGGCTGTTTTTGGGTGTCAAATACACCCTTGTTTCTTGTATTCTTGTTATACTTGTCGAATTCGAGTGAGGTCCCCTTTTGGTCCACGTTTTTTCTTGAATTTGTGGACTATTTGGGGTATGTTTTGTGCTTTCCCTTGTTTGTCTTGTATCATTTGGTATCAAATCCATCTTTGGTGTTGTTCTTAAAATACCAATCTTGGGCTTTCTTGCTAAGAAAAAAAACTTGAGTGTTCTTGGCCTTGAAAATATTGTTCTTGTTGTTCATCTTGGCCGAGGTTGCTTGTAGTGTTTAGATCTAGTAGTCCTTTGGTGTGTATTTTTGTTTCTTGTGCTAGTTACACGATTCACTAACACTAAAAGTGTCTAGATCTATATTTGAGCTTGAACTTGTTAAAGTTGTGTTGTGAACAAGGACCTAGGGCGAGAATTTGTGACTTGTTGTGGCCGGTTGGGTTTTGAATTCGTGAATATTGTTGTTGTTCTTGAAGGATTGTTGTGGTGTTCATGTTGTTCTTCATCTCATCTTACAACTTAAGACAACCAAAAGTGTAATATAGATTAAAAAAGGTGAACCTACAAGTTGTAAAGTTGTTTGTGAGAAGACTTGAGCCATCACTTCCTTGACTTGACATCTACTTTTCAACCACTTTTCCTTGTTTCAAGGGACCTTGTTTTGTGGGAATTGTACAAAGTCAAATCTTGCCTTTTGAAGATTAGGCTTAAAGGAGATTCAAGATATATACTTTCCCTCAAAAACTAATTGTTTCCATTATATAGTAACCAAAGTTTGTAAACTTCAACTAGTGACTAATTGTGGGGCCGTGACCAATAGTATGCTGCCACGTCACCCAATTTACTGTCCACATAAAAATTTTAAGCTCAAATTGTGATCTTTTAGTTTTATTTTGTTGTCTCATTAGTTTCGTTTGTTGATTCCAATACTAACTTACAAACTAGTGACAATTTACTAGATTGTGAGTTGGTTTTGAAACCATTTTTTTCGTGTTTACGTTCCTTTGTGTGTTTTTATTCTTTTGAGTCATTGTACATACTCGGTTCACCTCTCAACATCTCACGGATTACAAGCAAACTTACAATAATTGTGAGATCAAAAGTGAGAAAATCCGAGGGACAAAGGATTAAAGAGAGAATGTGAGGACCATTCTTGAACAACTAACTTGTTTATTATTTTTGTAGGTAACTTCTTGGCTACAATGGACAACAATGCTCTTGGTGATATCTTGGAAAGACTTGAAACTATCAACCGAGGAATGGAAAGTATGCTCACGACTATGTCCTCAATCCGAAGAGAGATGTCTACTATGAATGAGAGGTTGGATCGAATGGAGAGTCGAAGGAACACTCGTGCTTCTACCTCTCGACTCCATATTTCCTCAAGTGGTCATGACCAAAACCCTTTCATCACCATTGCCCCTGAGACTTTGACTACAAAAGTCAACCCTCCAAGTTCACCACAAAATGCCATGAGCCAAGTTACTAATTACCCTCAAAATCGAGAACAAGGTAGATCACTTCTCCCACAAGTTGATCAAGTCCCACAAGAAGGACTTGGAGGCCTATTCCCTCCCATCAAAGCTCCACAACCGAAGCTTCACATTACCAAAATAGCCCCCTCAACCAAAACTCCACTTCTCCAAAAACGATATGTCCATATAGAGGAGTATAGAAGAAAGGGACACGAAGTATATGAAGTCTACGATGATGCTTATATGATGGAAGGAGACTTGAGTCGGATAAGATTAAAGCCAATTCTCAAGATTGAGAGAAAGTCGATGTTCAAAATAAAGATGTTGGCCGAGACTTGTTCATATTGAGGTCTCGGGTTCTTCATGTTTTGCGGATTATTTTGAGTGCTTTTTTTTTGAAGTGGCCAATTGAACAAAGTGAAGCCGTGAATTTGTGGGAAAATTCTTCTCAAGATGGAGAGGATACACGAGAATAATCACGAAAATAGACTTATGTGGGTGTGCCTTAAAAGAAATCAAGTGTATGTGCAAGAGAAGTGTAATTAAAGGCCCAAATACACACCAAAACAGCCCACTCCATACACTAGAGGGGCAGCCTATTCTTGAAGGGCCTTTTTGGTCATTTTAACTTCTATTTGTTTTGTAATATATAAGGAACATGTTAGGGTTTATTCACTTAGTTTTTGAATGTTGAAAATGGTAGAACACACTTGAAACCTCAAGTTCTCTCTCTTGTGAGGCTTGGCCGAAACTAGGTTACAACATTAGGGTGAAATCTCTTTTGTTGTTTGTTTGCTTGGAACTTGGGGTGCTTAAAGGATTGAGGTCCTCTCTTGTGTCTCTTTGAAGAGTGTAGGTGTTCCTAATATCATCATTAAGGGTCTTTGTGTGTCATCTACACTTAGGTTCTTAGTCATTATAGCAGTTAATGTCTCGCTATCTATCCCTTTATCTTTTGTAATCTTGTAACGTTATATCTTGTTGTTGTGGAATCCGAATCTGATTATTCTTGTTGTAATCTTGTTTATCTCATTATTTTTGTGTTGTTGGCTATTTTTGGGTGTCAAATATACCCTTGTTTCTTGTATTCTTGTTATACTTGTCGAATTTGAGTGAGGTCTCCTTTTGGTCCACGTTTTTTCTTGAATTTATGGACTGTTTGGGGTATGTTTTATGATTTTCCTTGTTTGTCTTGTATCAAAGAACCGGGAAGAAATAAAAAAATAGTGGTTTTGGGTTGTTTGTCTTTCAGTTTTCCTTCTTCAGATGCTTTTATTTATTATATTTAAGCAATTTATAATCATATGTTTAATGGTATTCCTAGAAGTACTTATCGGACCAATATTTTTAGACTTCATTCACAATATGTTTTTTATTTATCTACATTGTTAAAAAATATTCAATGTAGAATGACTCTAACTTCTGATCTTAGTCGTGCAGTTAATAAAAATGATTATTTAATCATTACTTGTCACTGGATAGATAGTAAATTTGCTATGCAAAAACGTATTCTGGCTTTTTTATACGATAAAGATCATAAACATACTGAAGAATTTATCGCTGATTCGATTAGTAAAGTTGCAGAATTTTATGGTATTGAAAAAAAAGTCTTATGTATTGCTTTTGATAATGCTTCTAAGTTCTAACAACAAGACGGCAATTACAAAGTTAGAAACTAGTCTCTCTCCACTATTACCTGAAATATTTCATGACTTGTCATATATATAATTTAATTGTAAGAGATGATCTTGAATTTTTTGAGCTTTATATTGAAAAAATCCGGCTTGTTGTTGATTTTATTCAAGAAAATAATCGAAGAAAAAGAATTCGAGAATTTAATGTTAAATGTGAACAAAATAGAAGAAACATCTGACTGCTTCATACATGCTCCACTTAGCTCGGGGGGTTATAACTCAGTTGGTAGAGCTCCGCTCTTGAAATTTGGATGTCTAATTGTCCAGGCGGTAATGATAGTATCTTGTACCTGAATCGGTGGCTCACTTTTTCTAAGTAATGGGGAAGAGGACTTAAACATGCCACTGAAAGACTCTACTGAGACTGTCACACCTTAAAGTCCCATCGGGATGGACTGGCACCCGAAGCCGAGAAGGCCCGGGAGAACCCGTTCAGTTACCTGTACTTTCACTTACATGTCACCAAAAATTTAGACAGCACTTCGTTGCATATAGAAGGGTCTAATTACCTATATCAGCACAACACGCACAAATATATATATATATATATATATATATATATATATATATATATATATTTGTGCG
>NW_025852519.1:593-1378 GCF_002878395.1 Capsicum annuum | reverse complement strand
TATATAACAGGAATAATAAATGAAAAAGAATATTTAATACTCTTAAACACAGGACAAGAAGAAAATTATATAGCAAAATATCTAGTAAAAAGTGAAGAAATAAAATCTAATAGTGATATATGCCAAGATCTACCAAGGAGTCTAATAAACATTAAAGATACGGCCGAAAAAGAAATAATAATAGGAGTCAGAAAAATAAAAATAGAATTTGAAATAAAGGAAGAAATGCAAAAAGCAGACATAATATTAGGAATAAAATAGTTAGAACAAGTAAACCATACAATATAGACCATACACAATTATCTATAACATATAATAAAGAAAGATTATTCATAAAAAGAGCTTTAACATGATATGAAAATATATGTATTTGTAAAAATAATAGTAGAAGGATATTATAATAGGTATTATACACCTATGATAGATACAGAAGCAGAAGCAAACTTATATAGATACAACTGTTTACCAGAAAGTAAATGGGATAAATTAAAAACACCAATAGTAGTCAAAGGATTTAATAATGAAGGAAGCTTAATTACATATAAAGCTAAAAATGTAAAAATACAGATATGGGCAAACACCATGTAAACTAAAATACCCACATATAATAACTAAAATAGATTGGTGGTTAACAACACCATGTAAACAAAAAGTAAGGGCAAAAAGAGTTATTAATAAAATAAGAAAGAAAATTGATTGAATAGAAGTAAGTGAAAAAATTACACAAAAGTTAGAAAATATAAAAAATACAGAAGACATAGTAGAACTAGTTGTATTTTCGATAA
>NW_025852519.1:0-493 GCF_002878395.1 Capsicum annuum | reverse complement strand
TATATAACAGGAATAATAAATGAAAAAGAATATTTAATACTCTTAAACACAGGACAAGAAGAAAATTATATAGCAAAATATCTAGTAAAAAGTGAAGAAATAAAATCTAATAGTGATATATGCCAAGATCTACCAAGGAGTCTAATAAACATTAAAGATACGGCCGAAAAAGAAATAATAATAGGAGTCAGAAAAATAAAAATAGAATTTGAAATAAAGGAAGAAATGCAAAAAGCAGACATAATATTAGGAATAAAATAGTTAGAACAAGTAAACCATACAATATAGACCATACACAATTATCTATAACATATAATAAAGAAAGATTATTCATAAAAAGAGCTTTAACATGATATGAAAATATATGTATTTGTAAAAATAATAGTAGAAGGATATTATAATAGGTATTATACACCTATGATAGATACAGAAGCAGAAGCAAACTTATATAGATACAACTGTTTACCAGAAAGTAAATGGGATAAATTAAAAA
>NW_025852518.1:2500-2576 GCF_002878395.1 Capsicum annuum | reverse complement strand
GTATAATCATATCTCGTGTCATTCCTATCTTTACAACTTGTATAGGTTTTTTAACTTCATCATATAATATCTCTAC
>NW_025852518.1:1238-2400 GCF_002878395.1 Capsicum annuum | reverse complement strand
TTGAATTTGAATATATTAGTACATGATATCTTGAATAATAACTCCATGTGGGATTTTGGTTGCGGTATGTGTTTGCTAGCTCTTGCAAAATTGTAGATAGTCCGATAATCCTCTTATTCGCATAAAATTTTGGTATCTCAATTCTAGGTATTTCTGGTTGTGGAATAATATCTTGTGGTATAATCATATCTCGTGTCATTCCTATCTTTACAACTTGTATAGGTTTTTTAACTTCATCATATAATATCTCTACCGGTGCCGTGTAAATTTTTTTAAAAAAATAGGGTACCTTTGGTTATTCTTTTAAAACTGCTAAATGCTTCATATATTTCCGGTATAGTGGATATCTCATTTCCGCCAGAGGTATATATAGGATTGAGTAGTCCGTATTCATAACAAGTTTTAACTAGACTTGGTTTGGTTTTAGGTAAAGCAATAAGCTTATTGTATTCGATCAATCTTTGGGTTATATAGTTTGTACTGGTTCTTGGATGTTTATAGCTCTGGGTTAGTATTTAAAAAGGTTTGTACATTGTAGATATTTTCTAGATATGTTCGGGCTGTGTAGTTGTAGGTCTTTTTGTCTTGGTTTAAATTATCTCGGTATGTGGTAATTTGTGGGGGTATAAACATGGGATCTTTTGATGTATTTGGAATATATGGTTTATCAAATATCTTGTTTAGGTTCATATTTGTGTTTTTCCTAACTCATTTGCTTGTACCTGCAAAAGTAGATAGGTAAACGTTATGGGTTTTAAGGAGTGCCCCAACGTCTCCTTCTAGCTCTGGAATTTTAGTGTTTTCCGATCGACATGGCTCTGCGCACTACTGAGTTATCTGATTTGTAGCTATAGACTTCAATTTATCTTCATTAGTCTTTAGCTTTTCTATTTCATTACCCATACTGTGCACTTTCATTGAAAGCGTAGTTAGGGTATTGAATATCTTTTCTAAAGCATCATCTTCAATTATATCAGTCTGTGTAGCTTTGTCTTGATATGTAGTCTGCAATAACATTTTTTTTAGTACTAGTTACTTCAATTGTAAATGTAAAATTTAATATATTCAAGACTAGTCTCCGAATCTCTTTTGTTGTAACTGAATTTTGTATTTTCTTTGTTAACCACCAACGTACCTGTGTATTATCTGTTTGTACAATAAA
>NW_025852518.1:0-1138 GCF_002878395.1 Capsicum annuum | reverse complement strand
ATAAACATTTATATAATGAGCATAATTCTTTTCTATTTATTTCCCATTTTATTTCTGTGTCATTAAACGTACCTGAGTAGTATCTACAATGGTGTTCTAATTTTTCTCCTTCATATCTATATTTAAGTACTCCTCCATAACTACATTCACTAACATCTGCTTCTACTATATATATAAATTTTCTATTTTCATCTGGAAATTGTAATTTTGGTAATTCTTTACAAAGTATTTTTATTTTCTGAACTTGTTTTTTATCTTCTTCGTTATAGTTATATTCTACATTTTTAATTTTTTCTGTATTGGTTTTAAGTTTTCTGCTAATTTTGAAATATATTCTCTTACTTGATTTACTAATCCTAAAAATGATTGTAATTTCTTTTTTGTATCTAATTCTTCTTTTGAATTTATTATTTTTTGTACAATATGTTGTTGCATTTTGGCTCCACTTTTATCTATTTGTATTCCCAAAAATTCTATTTGTTTTTTCATAATTTCTACTTTTTTCTCACTTAAACTTATTCCTGATTTTTCTATTATATCTGTAAACTGTTCTAATAATTTTAAATGTTCTTCTTTAGTTTTTGTATATAATAGTATATCATCTATGTATACTATACTACTAGGTAGCTATTTAAAATAACTATCCATAAAATGTTGATATCTGCCTGGTGCAATTTTATATCCAAATGGTAGTACATTCCATTTATAAAATCCTTGTGGTACCTTAAATGCGGTTAATTCGTTAGATTCTTCTTCTAACTTTAAATGGTAAAATCCTGACGTACAATCAAATTTACTAAAGTAATTATATCCTTGTATTTGTCTTATTTTTAATATCTTATTTGGTATTGGGTAATTATAAGTCATTGTTTGTGCATTTAAATTTCTATAATCAATAACCATCCTACTTTTTCCTCTTTTTTATTTACTATGTTTATTTACTATAAATGCTGGGCTATTATGTTTACTATTATTTTTTTGTATATATTATTTTTCTAATAATTCTTCTATTTGCATTTTAAATTATTTTAAATCATCAAAATTATATGTTAATGGTTTCTGGGTTATTATGCTATTTTTTTCTATTAATTCAATTTTTATAGTGGTTTTATGTTTTTCCCATCCTTTTAATGGATCT
>NW_025852517.1:1457-3781 GCF_002878395.1 Capsicum annuum | reverse complement strand
TCCAGTTCTAGCTATTCCAGATGGTTCAGACGATTTTGTAGTCTATTGTGATGTATCCAGAGTGGGTTTAGGTTGTTTCCTCATATATCATGGTAAGTTCATAGCCTACTCCTGCAAACAGTTAAAGCCACATGAGAAGAATTATCCTACTCATGATCTTGAGTTAGCAGCGGTAGTTTTTGCCTTGAAGATTTGGAGGCATTATCTCTATGGATTTCATGTAGATGTCTTCACAGACCATAAAAGCCTCCAGTATGTCATTTCCCAGAAAGATCTCAATCTTTACCAAAGAAGGTGGTTAGAGATCTTGAAGGATTACGACATGAGTATTCTTTATCATTCGGGCAAGGCCAATATTATGGCCGATGCTCTTAGTCGACTCTCCATGGGTATTATTTCTCACGTTGAGGATAGTAAGAAAAAGATGGCTCAAGAGGTCCATCAGCTTACCAGACTACGCGTTCTTTTAGCCAATTCTGTAGAGGGTGGTGTATGTGTTCATATTAGTTCAGATTCATCTCTTGTTTCTGAGGTAAAAGAGAAACAAGGCAGGGATTCTAGTCTTGTCAAGCTTAAAGAGTCAGTTCAGAATCAGAAAGTCGAGGTTTTCTCCCAAGGGGGAGATAGTGTTCTTCATTTTCAGGGTCGTCTATGTGTTCTAGGTGTAGATGAATTGAGGCAGAGAATTCTTGCAGAAGTGCATGGTGCGTGATACTCTATTCATCTAGGGGCCACTAAGATGAACCGCGACATACGGGAGACTATTGGTGAAGTGGGATAAAGAGATATATTGCAGAGTTTGTGGCTAAGTGCTCTACATATCAGCAGGTTAAGATAGAGCATCAAAAACCTAGTAGTTCTATGCAAGAGTTCACCATTCCTACTTGGAAGTGGGAAGAAGTTAACATGGACTTCATGACGGGTTTGCCTAGAACTCATCATCAGCATAATTCAGTCTGGGTCATTATAGATAAAATGACCAAGTCAGCTTATTTCCTTCCTGTTCGTACTTCTTATTCCACTGTGGCTTATGCCAAACTCTATATCAGGGAGTTAGTCAGGTTATAGGGTGTTCCACTATCTATTATCTTAGACAGAGGTACCCAGTTTACTTCTCATTTTTGGAAAGTGTTCCAAAAGGGTCTCGGTACCCAACGTCCATCTCAGCACAGTATTTCATCCTTAGATAGATGGTCAAGAAGAGAGGACCATTCAAACTCTTGAAGATATGCTAAGGGCGTGTGCAATTAACTTCAAGGGAAGTTAGGATGACCACTTGCCTTTGATTGAGTTTGCATACAACAATAGCTATCATTCTAGTATTCAGATGGCTCCATTCAAAGCTCTCTATGGTAGGATATGTAGCTCTCTGATTGGTTGGTACGGAGTTAGTGAGGCCTCAATCATAGGTCCTGACTTAGTATTCGACGCCTTAGAGAAAGTTCAGTTGATCAGAGAGAGACTCCGGGCTGCTCAGAGCCGACAGAAGTACTATGTAGATATTCGTAGAAAGGATCTCGAGTTTGAGGTCAATGACAATTTCTATCATAAGATCTCTCCCATGAAGGGAGTGAAAAGGTTTGGCAAGAAAGGGAAACTCAGTCCCCGGTATGTCGGTCCTTTCAGAATTCTTTGTTGCTTCAGAAAGGTAGCTTATGAGCTAGATTTGCCTTTAGATCTAGCCTCATTCCATCCAGTCTTTCATGTCTCTTTGCTAAAGAAGTGCATAGGTGACCCAGCAGTTGTTGTCCCTATTCAGAGCATCAACATTCAGAACAGCCTCTCTTATGAATAGATTCTAGTTGAAGTCTTAGATTATCAGACACGTAGATTGAGGAACAAAAAAGTCCCTCTAGTCAAGGTTCTTTGGCGAAATCAGTCTCATGAGGGAGCTACTTGGGAAGTAGAAGCAGATATACATACCAAGTATCCTCACCTCTTCCCCACTAATTCAGATGAAGCTCAAGGTAATAGTTCTCCTTAATCTTGTTCAGTTTCACGTTCATGTTTCCAGTATAAACTTGGTACCTATTAACCATTTCATACTCAGTCATGCATTCATGTGTCAGTTATCCGTGCATCAAATATGCACGAGTTCAGTATGTTTAGCATGTCGGTCATGAGATCAAGTTTCAGTTCTTCATGTTCAGTTTAGGTTCTATTGTCTTGTATCCCTTCTCAGTAAATTCTCATTCGAGGATGAATATTCATAAGGGGGAGATATTGTAATACCCCACATACTTCTAAGCTAGGAAGTGAATAAGTATTCCTACGTATGAAATCTCCTATCCTGTGATTCATACTTGAGTACATGACTTACAATG
>NW_025852517.1:490-1357 GCF_002878395.1 Capsicum annuum | reverse complement strand
GAGTACATGACTTACAATGAATATCCTAGTGATAGGATAGCTTATGATGCATTAAGCATGTTCATAAGAGTCACTTAAGGTAATACAAGCTAAGAGTTTTTGAATCCATCAAGTTTTAGTGATTGATTTTTCAAGGGTCATCTTTAAAAAAATATAACTCGATGTTAATATGGTATTTTGGCTGATTTATACCCACCAAATTGTAAATAATCAAATTAGCCTTCCAATGATACCAATTTTTCCATAATCCACTACCAGAGCGAAAAGTTATGCCCATTTTCTTAAGAGACAATAGGCGATTGGTTAGGCGCCACCCAAACAAACATAGGTGATTGGTTAGGCTCCGCCCAACCTAGATTAGGCAATCACTTTGGCTCCTCGTAAGTCAGTTCCAGGTGCCAAAAACACTCCATTTTGAGTTATTTTAAGGGTAATTAAGTCTTTTAACACTCCTTACACGTCCCTAAACTTAACCCTGTGAAATATATAGCTTCTAAACATATTAAAACTCTATTATCATCTAAAAGCTCATTATCCAAGAGCACTAAAAGAGAAAAACAACTAGCGTTGTGTAACTAATCTTGAAGATCCGATTTCAAGAAAATTCCTCCATCAATCATCAAGAATCTTCCTTCTAAGGTATGCGTGAGTTGGTTCATGGACTCTTTTGATCCATAAAGCTTAAGAACCATCTTTTAAATTTTGTATTATGATGTTTATGTTGTTGGTGGTTGTTGTTCATGTGGTTGGAGTTTGATGATGCTTAAGATGGGGTCTTTGTATGTTTATTATAAGGATATGGTGGTATTTAATGTATAAATATGTGAAATTGGTGGTTGAATATTTGTAATCTTGATGAATCCACCT
>NW_025852517.1:0-390 GCF_002878395.1 Capsicum annuum | reverse complement strand
CCTATGCCTAAGATGTGCATGTGAGGTGTTTGTGAAAATACCTAAGGGAATAGAAATCATGCTTTTATGACATAATAAGTCCTAAATGACTATTCCATGTTCTAAGTTATGTTCAACGTGATCCCCGTGCTATTGTCTTGAATTGAAGAAGTTGTACGAGATGCTCATGATATTGTTGCGATATGGAATGACCATGTTATTGAAGCCATGCAAGTATTTACATGTTGTGTGCATTCTTGATCATGTGATTGTTTGCTGAGAATCATTCTTATTATGAAAGCGTTACTTATGATATTGTGAATTGTGGACTCAAATCTTGTGATCTAGTCATTTCATGTGTGTCAGTTTCCTCCTATCGAGTCCTGGGGGTACTTGTACCTAAAAACTATA
>NW_025852516.1:3734-6071 GCF_002878395.1 Capsicum annuum | reverse complement strand
TCAAACAAGCCAATTATATTAACCATTATATCTGAACCAATTATGTAGTCCCGCCATTTAACTTCCTGATCTATGAACAATCATTCCGCATTGTTTTTGGAATGTGGACATATTTTTTCATGTTGAGCTTCATAAAGCTTTTTATTTTCAATTAATTGTTCCACATCATTAATCACTACTGCAGAAACGTGTCTTTTCCTGAACCTAATTCTGTGTTTTGCTTGTAGATGGTAGGGAGAAGCCAAACTTAGAAGACCGGGAGCAATGCTGCAGTTGATTCCGGGATCTTTGTGCAGCTTTTAGCCTTATTTTGCATCATGCTTTAGTTCATTTGTGTGTATGCCGTATAGTTGGTTCCATCGTTAAGACTGACTTACTAAGGGTGTGGCTACCGAACTTGGTGGCCACTTCTACAGAATTGGAAAGATCGGGCTCAAACTAATAGATTTGTGTTTTGTATTTAAAGACCAAGAATTTTGTCCTCCTTGTTTAATTGGTTTGCTATGGTACTCTTATATCCGGCAGTTAGCACCCAATTAGAAACTTGCTCACAGGGAGCAACCTATTAGGAAAATGTCGTGAAAATTCATCAAATAGTGGTTTTTGGTTAGTAGAAAAATGATTTTCCAAAGAAAATATTTTGTGAAAAGTTTGTTCTTGTCGTGATATCATTTTCTAGATCATTTATTAGTGTTTGACTAGGAAGTGAAGGCTTAGAGTAACCGGTAAAGTTGTTACAGTTTCAAGTCAGGAAAATGGAGTATCATAAGCTTGTGATAAATACATTTTTTATTTCTCAAAAAATAATATTATTAAGTGTTTACCTGTCATTATTAGTCTTCAGTTGCCTGCTCTTTCGGCTATCAACTAAGACATTGATTATATACTTATTAATATTAAATTTGATAGCATTCATGTGATATTATTTTGGTCAAAGTCAAATCGTCTATTTGGTATAGAGTAAGATTTTTGGCTATGTATGTTTCAATGGTCCTAATGACCTATTACTACCATTTATTAATTTAAGTTTTAGCCGTTAGGAGATGAAAAAAATCATCTATGTTTCTATATAAACTTTTTAAATATTATGAAAAAGTGGGAAAGAAAAGAGTAAAGAGAATATTAGCATTTAAATATTTTTATCTTCTAATTTTAATTTGTTGGGTTTTCTATATATTTAAAATCTTTATTAGATTCAGACTCCTAATTTAATACTAGAAGAGCTTGTTGAGTCCTGAGAGATACACCTTAACCGGTAAAATATCCTTAAGGACAGTGATAGAAGCATGCCTCAAACTATAAAATTTTCGTGATTTTAATTTTTTTGGCAACAATCTTAAGGATGTTTTTTTACGACTCACGAAAATAAAATTAAAGACGAATGTGTTAGAGAAATACAGAGGCAAAGAAGAGAAGATAAAGAAAGGAGGATTTGGCATCTTATTGCGCACATAATGATAAAATTTTATTAAGAGTTAATACATAAAAAAACCCTAAACTTGACACTAAATTATAACTTTGACCTTAAACTTTGATGGTGTGCAAATAGGACCTGTAACTATTCAAAACCTGAACAAATATGACCTCTGATTTTGCAACCCCATGAGTGAGTCTCACTCGCGCCTACGTGGATAGGTAATCCAATCACACGGTGCCACGTCGTTAAAAGGGCTGACTTGGAGAGAGGTCATATTTGTGCAGTTTTGAATAGTTAAAGGTCATATTTGTACACTGTCAAAGTTTTGCTTTTTGTGTTAAAACGATGTCGTTTTTATTATTATTATTATTATTATTATTATTATTATTATTATTATTGTTATTATTATTATTATTATTATTATTATTATTATTATTATAATTTTTTTATTTATTTCTATAGTAGCAGAATCTAACTCTTTTTTAATTTAAAAAAAAAATTATTATTATTATTATTTTATTTATTTCTATAGCAGCAGCACCTAGCTTTTTTTTAATTAAAAAAACAGTCACTAGCAGGGATCGAACCCGCACAGTAGGCTGAAGGAAGTTCCCAAGAAGAGCAAATAGCACCACTGAGCTATCTAAGTGCCTTGTTTCATGTGGTTCAACGTTAATATACGTACATAAATATACATTTTCTATCTTATATATATACAACGTAATTTTTTTACCGATGGGGTTCGGGTGAACCCCATGGCAACCACATAGGCCCATCCCTCGTTAATTTAATAACTTTAATTTAATAACATTTTAATTACTTTAATTTGATAACATTAATTTAATATACTACTACTACTGACCTTAATAACACTAATTTAATAACGTTTTATTAAAACTATAATTTTTTTATTATTAGTA
>NW_025852516.1:0-3634 GCF_002878395.1 Capsicum annuum | reverse complement strand
TATATATACATACCCGCTCGATTTTTTCATATGAGGCTAACCCGCCTAATTAATAAATCTCCAATATTGCTTTTTTTCAGCAATGACAAAAGAAATTAGATGCCAGTTTCATCTTTGAGCCAAAAATAATGAAAAAGTAATAGTGAAGAGTCATTTAAAGGCCATATTTGTGTAGTTTTGAATAGTTAAAGTTCATATTTGTGCACTGTCAAAGTTTAAGGTCATATTTATGTAGTATACCCTTAGATTTTAAGCTGGACGCGCCCAGTTTTGCGTGTTGAACACGCATTTTGCCACGTAGGATTGGAGATCATATTTGTGCAGTTTTGAATAGTTAAAGGTCATATTTATGCACTGTCAAAGTTTAAGGTCAAAGTTATAATTTGGTGTCAAGTTTAGGGTCATTTTTATGTATTAACTCTTTTATTAAACCTTTAAGTTTATAATGACACACATTCGTTAAGTGGGAGAATATAAGTTTTGGCCCACATGGACTAATATTATTTGAAAGGTTTAGTAAACAATGATGATAATATAATTGCTAAAATCCTACTAGTGGTAGGAAAGATATTTCACATAAAGCTTTTGTTATGGTTCTCGAATATGGATCTAGTTATGGGACGTTGCAAGATAAAATCTGATGTTTTCTTTCTATGATTTATGGATTTATGGCCCTGGTTGGGTTAAAGTACTCAGAAACTAAAATATTTTCTGCTTGTTTTTCCACTAAAACCAAATAAATTACTCCCTCCGTTTCATTTTAGTTGACCCTCTTTTAAAAATATTTGTTTCAATTTAGTTGTCCCTTTTGATGAAATCAAGAGTATTTTATTATATTCTTTCAATACTAACCTCAACATTAAATAACTAAACAAAGTATATTTACTCAAATTTCTATTTTTAAAGCATAATTAATAAGGTTAATTTAGTAAAAGAAACCCCTAATAAACACTTTCTTAAGGGGAGTGCCAAGTCAAAAAGGGCCAACTATTTGAAATGGAGGGAGTACATACAATTAGTGGATTAATCACCCCCTAATGTCAAGGAAATAACTTCTTGCAACTACTGAAATGAGAAAGTGGGGGAATAACCTCCTTAATGGTGTCTACGGAGAAATAAAAATAGCATAATAGATAAATCATTAATAACTGCCTAAGAAAAATAGAAAACATAATTAATAGTTGTTAATTCCTCTCTTTCTTCTTCTCTCTTCTCTCTTCTCTCTTTTATTTTTCTTTCTAATCACTTGCAAGCACTACAAGTTCGGGGTAGCTTCTCCGACAACTCAAAGTGCATTTTTTGGCGACCAAATTCAGGGGTGGTATCAGTAGTAGGTAAAGGTGACGACAATAAAATTTTAGCGAGCAATTTCTGCACCAACTTGTCGAAATTGGATGAATCGATCAAGAAAATGCCTCTTCATCTTCTCCTTGGATTAGTTGCACTTGTTTCATTTCCTTTAGTTATCTTGTCTAGGTTTCTTGACGGTTGGTGGCGGATACATTTTTGTTTTTTTCGATATTTATATTTTAGTCTTTTCTCTCTTGATTTCTTGCCTAATTTCATTGACTGTTTCTGTTGGATTACTGATTCCAATTTCTCTGTTACTTTGTCGTAGTTGAGAATAGTATATTTATTTACCATTGTAGGTGTGGTTATTTTCTATTGTTGTTGTCAAGTTTGGGGTTGGGGGCGAGGGGTTGTAGGATTAAGTGGGATAAGGGAACCTCTAGGTTGAGAATTGGGTCTTCGAACACAGGGACTCTTCAACGTATGTTTATAGAGCTCGTGAAGATTCTTAGGTAGAGGATGATTATAGCTTATGTCTAGGTGACCAATTGGGTAGGCTCTAAGACGAGGGATGTAGACGGGTATAATTTGTGGTGCTCTAGTAGCGTTAGGCATAGGAATAGGGTAGGTATCTTAGTTAGATGAAGAGCGTAGGGGACAGGTGGTGGAGGTTAAATGGATCGACGATAGGTTGATGTTGATTAAGTTAGTCATTAGAGGGTCTATGTTGAATGTTATTAGTGCCTAAGCTCCATAAACAGACTTAGACAATGAAGAGAAGAAAAGATTTTGGGAGGTTTTGGATGAGGTGGTGAAAGGCATTCCGAGCACTAAGCAGCTTTTCATAGAAGAGGATTTTAATGGGCATATTAGGTCTATATCTGTAATGCCCCGAGTCTGTACCCTGGACTCTACATGATACTTACGACCCCAAAGGACAACAAGCTAACCCATGTCTGATATCTGCTGTGAGCACTAAATAATATACTGTACTAAATGCGGAAAATAGGCTGAAATGCCATAAGATTCAAAATCTGAAATACTGATAAATAACATCTGATAGAATATCTAAATCTGAAATACTGTCTGAACTAGTCTAGACTGAAAAGCCTCTAACTGAACTGTCTGAAAGTGGAGTTGATGGGACAAGCCCCCAACTAACTCCGACTAATGATCTACTAATAAACTGGATTACTGGAATAAAAGCATGCCTTCGATAGATGAGAACTAGCTATTAAATCTACAACTGCTGACTGGGTCTGTCTAAGCATAGTCAGGAGCCTAAGCGTCTGAACTTATGATATGAGACATCATAGCACAAAAAAAAGTATGTGGTCAGTACGTGAAATGTACTGGTATGCGAGATGAGGTAAGGCTGAATGCAAGGGTTCATATGAATGAACAGTGACTGACTGAATGATATAGAGTAACTGAATGTAAGAGTACATGGATAACTAATACTACTGAAAAAACACTGAGTATACAATATTATGGACATACATAGATATATATTATATCTGAGCTTTTCTGAAGCTGAGTACTGAGTTCTGATAACTGAGTAACTAATATCTGAAATTACTAATAACTGAATTACTGATACTAATTGACTGTGTCTAACAGTCCTAATTCTGTAAAAGTGAATTGAATTCTAAACTGAGACAGAAATTAAAACTGTAGGAGGTAATCATCTAACCGATATATCCCAAATCTGAGTTGATAGGGGTCCAACCTGTGACCCCAGTTAAAAGGGTATTAGTATCGTGCCACGAGTGCTATAATGGCTGTGAGTTAACCCTAACTAGCAGGAAGACATTTTGTCAACCCTTAACTAGAAGGAAAAATCATAAAAGATGTGTCAACCCTCATCTAGAAGGAAGTCATCTACACCTCCGTTGGCTACATAGTTCTGTAACTTAGGGATTGCTACTAAGGATCAAACCCTGCACTAACAGGAATGCCCCTATCCCTGGGTTCGCTCAGTGCTGAATCATACTCCCAACTGAATAGACACTGAACTGATTATAAGACTATATTGGGTTTGACTAAACTGCTACTGATCGTGTTAACTGACTGAGTTGGACTGATACTGAATTTTCCTGAGTTTTGTAGCTGATTGAGTACTACTGATAGTGACATGACTGATACCATTTTGTAACTGACACTGGCTCTAGGTAAACAACTAAATTGTTGGGTATCAAATACCCTCAGGACTTGATAGCATGAAAAGTAAAGCTTAGCAAAATCTTGAATAACATAACAATGTTCACTTGTTCATAATTCATTCATAGAGACATTTCATCAAACACTTGTAATGTATTAACTTGTACATGAATGGGGAATACAT
>NW_025852515.1:5801-7036 GCF_002878395.1 Capsicum annuum | reverse complement strand
GGCCTCGAATGGGATGTTGTATGAGAAATTATTCAATTGCCAATCTTTTTCTCCCGCTATTTCTGTATCCACTTCTTTTTTTGTTGATCTGGATGTTCTGCATTATGGAGAAAATGTAGGGAAGGGTGCTCACTTTTGGTGGGCTGCTTTTGGATGGCCTGGGGAATGTGATGGAAAGGTGATCATATCCGGTACACCTGAACAAATCCAGATGGCAGAAAGTCTTCTTCAAGCCTTCATCCTCATATAATCAGAACCACCAATGCTCCGGACTTAGACTGACCAGAATATAGTTACTATACCATCTATCGATGAGTTTATTTCTTCTTCGTCGCTCGAAAATAGTTATGGTGCATTTGGTGACCTCTAAGTATGCATGCTTCATATATATGTATTGTCTAGTTTGCTTGCGTTGGAAATTAGACGTTAGACTTTGGGAAAAACAACGATAAAGTCGTTGTGTTAACATCAGATGGTACTAGGCATGGTGTACTGTCTTTATAGAAGTGGATTTAGAACTTAAACTTGATGAGTGCTAAATTTAAAGCTCTTAGCATTAAGCTCATTGCATTTATGAAAATATGGGTTTAGAACTTACTTTTGTTGAAATTTTTGGTGACTTTTAACATATGTATCTACGCTGCATGTTGAAATATCCTCCGATCCTTTTGCCTTTCTTCTTCAATAACTTGGTCTTAATATAACTTTCATCATGGGGTTCAAATCGATTCTGGTTGACACACCTGAACTTTCAATTTTTTTTGCGAGTTTCATACTCCAACTATCAGTTGTTCACTTTTTCTATCTGAACTATGATCAGCTGTTCACTTTCTCTATTTGAACTATCATTTTCTCAAGAGTATTATCAATCCTAATAGGATTGCTCTTTCTGGTATGCAAAGAGTGAATTTACCATGATCTTCTGAATGCTCAAAAGGAAGTTATTAGATCCCAGCAAATCTCTCTAGTAAATCTCGCAAAAGCTACAAGTTATAGTGTGGCTTAACCTTCAGACAAGTGGATACATAGTTTATTATATGGGTTAGACAAAACCCAGTAGCTTTAGCAGAGACCCTATATATATATGTTGAGAAACTCACTAAATATGTCATAACAGGTTAGGATTTGGTGGCAAGCAAGGGGTCGCCAGAATTCATAAATTTAAAGTCCTTTGATTCGTCTTTGCCTTCAGAAATTCTTATCTAGGATCCTTTGTAAGTAGTATTGTCTTCTTA
>NW_025852515.1:0-5701 GCF_002878395.1 Capsicum annuum | reverse complement strand
TAATTAGCCTTTCATCTTTTCTTGCAAATTCTAGTCATGTAGTGGCTTTATCTAGTTTTATACTTCCTTTTGCTACTGATATTGTAGATTCTAACTTGAATATTAGTGTCTATTTAGACCATTTTCGAAGGGGAGCCTTGGAACAACGGTAAAATTATCTTTGTGTGACCGATAGTCGTGGAATCAGTAACTAATCCTTGCACATCTTGACCACTTTTTGGATTAATTTCATATTTCTTCAACAGATATCAAGTTTTGGAGTACATGAAGTGGGCTAAACCTATTATACAAAAGTTTCTTGAGATATTGCTCGAGAGGCTAAATGTGAAGCAGATTGATGAACCGAGAAAGTCTGTTGTAATGGGTACATTGATCGTTAACCTCATTCACTACCCTGTGTGCCCGAGTCCTGAGTTCACTGCTGGTGTTGGCTATCATGCTGATGTTTCGTCAATCACCATGCTACTACAAGATGATGTTAGTGGCCTTTACGTTCAAGAACCCAAAGGCGATGGATGAATTCATGTGCCACCAGTCAAAAGGGTTCTCGTGATCAATATCGGAGATGTCCTTCAGATCATGAGCAACGATAGGTACAAGAGCATTGTGCATCATATGATTGTAAGTGCTAGTAGGAACAGAGTCTCGGTGCCAATATTTGTGAATCCAACACCTGATGCAGTTTTTGGTCCTTTGAAACAAGTACTGGAAAATGGAGAGAAACCATTGTATAAACAAATTTTACTCAGATTATTTCAATTATTTCTTCAGTAAAGGTCATGAGGGCAAGCACACAATTGAATTTGCTAAACTATGACAAGTTTGCTAATTCTACACTCATTTGCTCTATGTATATGGAAAGTCGAGTCATATTACATAGTAGATGGCTTAGTGTAAGTTTTTTCTAGTTGTACACTACTCAAACTATTTTCTTTTTCATATCCATTTGGGGCTTTGGACTAATTCAGATTTGCACTTCATAAGATCATTATAAGGGGGGGGGGGGGGGGGGGAGGGGGCTTCATATCATAATTCTTTTCAGTTCTAGAGTTCAAACTCAAAATTTCAAAACTTCTTAATAAGAATGAAAAATCCTCCCACTTCATCACAATCCTTTGAATGCACCAAATAACACTGCGATTCCTTCCCCAACCCCCATCCTAGTTCCCACCTCAATACTAAGGAGGGGGTGGGGTGTTGGATAAATGAACAGAGTATAACATTTTCAAAATGCCAAAAGTTTTGCGAAAGAAAAATGCACCCTGTTTCAATTTGTTTGTATGATTTTAACTTAGACACTAGTTTAACTAAGGTAAAAATGTTCTTTAATTTTATGATTTTAAACATATCATATAAAAAATTTGTGGGTGCTTGATCGACTTATTTTCAAGTGCTTTTGGCTTTTAATTTTTAAAAAAATTCTTGAAAGTTTTTGGTAAAGACAAAAAATATTTTTTAACACGTTATGTTAGGCTTAAAAAATAGAAGGTAAAAACACTTTAAAAAAAAGTCAATTCGAACACCTCCTTAGACTTAAGGTTGCCGGAAAAAAATGAAACATTCTTTTTTAAATGAACTATAAAGTAAAGTACGACAGACAAATTAAAATGGAGGGAGTAATAATCATCAAAACCTCTTAAAGGAAATAAACAGTGGTCACTTTTTCATATCAAATGGAGTGTATCAAGTTTTGATTATCAAATACTATGCAAATTCTACAATAGATTCAGCCTAACAACAAAACTCAAAAATGTAAAAAAAAATCGTCAGCTAAAACAAGAATGCCAAATAATTTTGACTTTGCTCTGTTACGTTTCCATAGAGTTCATCGAACGGGCGTATCATTGGCAGGCCACAACAAAAAAATGGCGTATGGAGATCAGTGTCGCATTGATCATACTGTAAGCTACCGATAAAAGTAATTACTGTTTCTCTTTCTTTGCCAAGGATTCTCCTTTATATTTACTGCCTACTGAAACCACATAACTTGCTCTAACCTGTGTCCAGTGTATAAAAATGAGGTAGACTGAACACATGAAAGAAAAAGAAATAGACAGTCGGTCCTAATGCAAACATCAATGGTTAATTTCCTAGCTCGAACCCGTGACTTATAGGTCACAAAGACAACTTGACACCATTGCTCCAAGGCTCCATTATTAATAGCAACAACAATAATATTGTTGGTGTTATTATTACAGAAAAAAAAACTAGGTGAAAAAAGAAAAAACGGGATACCTGAAAATCTCTTAGGACAACACATTCTTGGAGTTGTACACTACTGCAAATAATAGAACCTTGGACTGAACGACCATCTCTGATAGTAACATAGTCCATTATGACTGAGTTGACAACCTGCAAAGACGAGCCAGAAGGAAGCACGTGACTTAATAACCAGCTAGGCAACATATGTGGCAGCTGGATTTTCAGAGGTTGTGTGATTGTCGTGTGACTGAAATGTAAGTACTAACTGTTTCTTTTTTTATGAAAGGTGAAGAATAAAACATACCTTCACATTCGAGCCGATCCGACAATGTCGGCCGACAACGAACTTTTTCACTCTGCATTTGTCACCCATTTGTGAACCTTCTCCTAGCATACAATGTGGTCCAACCCAAATCAGATTAATACCTCAGTCATGAAAACCAAGATTCAACAGTTTGTACATTTTGTAAGAGTGACTTTGTAGCACTGACTAACCATATATAAAATTTCATACATTACCCATAAAAAGAACCAAGATCCAAGAAGACAAACTAAAATCAAAAGGAAAGGACATGATGCTCTATGAACTACTTTACTTGGCACCAAGCAAAAAGATAAATAAACGATGATGACGCAATAAGCAACAACAAAATATTCGGCATAAGTAACCGTAAGAAAAATTGCAACTCACTGTAGTTTTTTCACCAAGCTTGGCTGTCCGATGAATAATATTGTTTTGGGGAGAGAAAGGGGTCTTGGATCGGATCAGAGTATAAAAGAGTTGGGTAAATTTATTTTTTGTGATATGGCAATTACTTGCTTAAGTGGCCATTAATTTTTATTTATTTTTTTAAAAGTCTTTCAAATTTCCAGCAAAATACTTAACTTTTAAGTGGGTATATTTGATCCTAAACTTTAACAGGGAGGACATATTTGGACCAAACTTGTGACGAAGGGTATATTTGGACCTTTTTATATATTTGATCATTTTCCTTTATCTAATTTATGTGGGTCTTAGCTGATACAATAAATTGTCTTAAGTAAATATACAAAAGAGGAGAATTGTATGCCTCTTGTAAGATGCAACAACGTATAGGTAAAAATATAAATTTTATTTTTTATGATTTCATAAAAGTCTATGTAAAATTTTAATCATTATTTGAGTTGACAATTACATCAAATTTATGTATTAGTCCTATTTTTATTAATAAATATTTCATCTGTTTAAATTTATGATTTAAAAAAAAAAAAGGACATGTTTTATATTTAGTACAATAACATTTCCTGTGAATTCTCATAAATGAAATTTGAGAAAGGCAGAACGTATGCAAACTTTATCAGAGAGGGTGCTTTATCTTTTTCATTTTAGTGGTAATTTAATTATAAATACTACTAGATATTTTATTGTCAATAAAATAATTTATAACCAGATAAATTTTTTCGACTTATAAAATACTATATTTTATCTCAATTCAAAAGTCTTTCTTTATTTTTTAAATATTTACCAAGTTAAAACTTCATTAAAATTATAAAATAATATTTCAAAAAAATAAGTGTTTAGCATTTTGCTCATAAAAGTGAAAAATTTATTGAAAAACAGATGCGAAACTGCTTTTCAAACTTGAAATACAATTTAAATTGAATTTGCAAGTTTCACAGTCAAACACTGATTTTTTAATATTCTAAAAAAAAATGTTTACTCACATTTTAATATTTTATAACCAAAAAAAATCCTTATGAGGGTATATAGATGGAGTTCATTGCTTTCAATTGTAAAACTAGGGAATCGTACCACGTTTCGCGTGGTCATGAAAAATATATTAATAATTAATTTTATAGATAATTGTCTATTTATTATAACGTACTTTTGAAATTAAAAATAAAATTGTTTCATAGACGACATATATTATTATCTAAATTTTCATTCGAATTATATTTGATTAACCATTTTAGAATATTTACATATAAAAAAATTAACCTCATTTCGTAAATGAGGTTATTGCAATTTCAAAAAGCGATATATGAGAAGCTTTTAAGAAAAAAAAGTAATATAAAATTTATAACGAAAGAACATAAAACACTTGATATACAAGAAAAGTTTTGTTCTAACGACAAATTTAAATGTTCGTCAAATAAAAAGTTTATGCTTAATAGATTTATCTAAGATAATATCTTTAGAAATTACCTCATTATATGATAGGAAGAACAACTTTAACTCTTCATGCTCTTCATTTTCAGTAATCTCATTCCCAAAAATTAATAAAATATTAAAATATACAAATTATCATCTTCAATTGTATATTTGAAAATTATCTCACGGTATGATAGGCAACTTCAACTCTTTATTTTTAATATCAATTTTATCTGTCAGTTTTTCATTTAGATAAGCAAAAATTATTATCATTAATTTAGTCATTTAATGATCACTAATTATTTATTATATAATAAAATAATATTTTATCTTTATTATTTTTTTCTTTTAGTTACTCCCACCATTTTTTCTTCTTTTATTTAATAGTTCACACTTTAATTTAAATATTTATGTCCTATTTATTGATGTGATAAATTATGCAGAAAATTAAATATACTCAAATTCATATTAGATTGTTATTTATAAAATAGTTACTATAAAAATTAAATAGAAGGGAGGTGAGAAGACATAATATTTAAGGAAAATGATAAAAAAATGTCCTTCTATTTTCATAAATTGGTTAAATTTATCCTTAGTTAAACTATAGTATCAAATGTGCTCCCGTCGTTACTAAAGTATGCAACTATACCCTCAATTTATCTGATATCCATATTGGCTAACATTTGCTTGAGATGGAATCCACGTAGCATGCCACCAGCACCTTAATGGAGAAATTCTTATGTTGATTTGATCAAGTGCTGGACTTTATATCACAAGAAACAAAAGTGGATGAACTCATAAGGCTAACATTTTCTCACACTCAGGGTCGTTTGGTAGAGTGTGTTAAAAAATCTAATGAATGCATTACTCTTGTGTATAAGTAATACCTTGTTTGGTATCTTTTTTTAGTCTATGTATAACTAATATTTGCATTTGTTATACATCATATTGTGTATTAAGCAGTGTATTATTAATACCATCAATATTCAATGTATTAGTAATACAAAAGATTTTAATACATGTATTAGCTTATTAAATGACAAAATCGCCCCTCAAATTCCTACTAAAATATTCACCCCAAGCCATTTTCCATAGTACTGCATCTTCATCTTCGTTCTAAAATATTTCCCCCAAGTCATTTTCACCATTACCTGCATTTCTTTCCATGGTAATACAACAACTTAAAACAACCTCTCTCTTTTTATATTATCAAAGAAGAATTGTATGAGTTACTTCATCTTCATTCTAAAATATTTCCCCCAAGCCATTTTCCCCAGTACCTGCATTTCTTTCTATGGTAATACAACAACTTAAAACAGTCTCTCTCTTTTTATATTATCAAAGAAGAATTGTGAGTAATAATAACGT
>NW_025852514.1:312529-389931 GCF_002878395.1 Capsicum annuum | reverse complement strand
TAGTTATGCTTTAGTTATGCATATCAGTTGTTTAGGGATTATATTTTGATTATTCAGTACTATGTGGTAATTGTAATATGGTGGAAGATGAATATATTATGGATAGTTTGTCCTTCTTGAGGGTTTCCAGGCAATATTTAGCTATTGAGTTTTAAACTTTAGCATCTCGAGTAGGAAGTTTGTGGTCTTAAACAATGGTGGAGCGTTATCAAGTATTGAGGTGATGTTCACATCTTTAGATTAAGGCCATGGATTTTGAGGATAAGAGGTTAGTGAACTCTAGAATAATGTGGTACATAAGCAAGTGGCAGATGTAACCCTTGACATGGGCGGGGTGTTGTTATTTAAGGGCAGGCTATGTGTTCGATGAGTTTCTGATTTTGTTCATGATGTAATTTCTGAGGCCCATGGTTCATTTTTTTCTATTCAATCGAGTATGACGAAGATGTACAATGATTTGAGTCAGCTTTATTGGTGTCTCAGGATGAAGAGCGACATAGTAGATTATGTGTCCAAGTATCAATATTGTTAGCAGGTGTAGTATAAACACCAAACACCTATGGGGTTGCTTTAGAGTACGTCTATGCCTATGCAAAATATAATCGTATTGCTAGGATTTTGTGGTAGGTATTCCTAATACTTTGGGGATGTATGGCTCCACTTGGATTATAGTAGATCAAGTAACAAAATCACATTAATTCTTGCAAGTTAGGGTAGTCTACAACTGTGACTAGTTACCTAAAATCTACATTAAGGACATTGTCAGGCTTTTTGGGTTGACACTTATTATCATTTAAGATAGAGATGCAAAGTACACTTCTATGTTTTGAGATAGGTTCCATGATGAGTTGGGCACCAAGCTCAGTTTGAGCATGGATTTTCATCCTTAAACAAATGAATAATCCAAGATGACGATTTAGGTACTAGAGGACATGTTATGTCATGGCCCGAACTAGAACCTTGCTGTGAAGAGTATCTAGAGTTTAATAGGGATCAGATATCACCCCCTTCACCTAACATAACCAACATATCAACCACATGTAACGATGAATCTAGCAGACAAAATAATATAGAACAATCTAAGACTAACAACATCTCTAGAAATTTCTAAACCATTCATCACCACCACACACTAAATCGTCACATGAAGTCCACAATAATCCATAAAGCCTCTACAATCGAAAGTCAATAAAATGTATGGACATATCCCAAAAAATTGCAAAAATTCAAGTCTAACAAATTCTATGAAATAGAGTAAAAATAACATGACATGAATGTCTTCCAAAGTATGGAAGACCACCATTTCAATGGCAACTCACGAGCCACTCGAGCACCTGGTCACTGTGCAGGAAAAGAAGAAGAAGCTTCAGTCCTTGTATCCCATCCAGAGATAGTTAGCAGTTGGAGCGCTAGCATGTAACTCCTTGATAGAGAAATAAAATAATGCCATCAATAAAACCAAGTCAAGTCATCATATACAATTATATGTACACACATATGTATATATATATATATCATGTAGGAAACAAGGCTTACTTGAACTTTGAAAACATTAATCTGGGTTGTGTAGCATAACCGTCATAAAACAAGGCACCCACAGGCTATATGAGTCCATTTCTCTCCTATCGAGAAGGGCCCAGTGCGTGTAGCCAAACAAACCATAGGAAATTATAATTTATGTATGCCATTATAGGGGACTCAAACCTCCTAGCAATAAAATAAGTGAGTTGAGTGTAAAATAAGTGTGAGTGTAACTAATTAAGAGTTGAGTTTTGTTCATTATAAAATAAATACAGGAAATAACAATGGTATAAAATATTGATAGTAAATGATACACGGAGAACTTCTAGGGTTGAAGTATTTACTTCACATTCATGGATAATTATGGTTTTTAGTCAGTTTTGGTGCTTATCTAGATTATTGATCATGAGATTGATATTATAACTTTGTAATGGTCATCCTATAAGTCATCCACCCAAATAAATCTGAAAACTATATCATTGAGTGGGGATGTGATTTTTCAAATAGATGCATTAAACTATCTTCTGGGTTCTTTAACTAAGTTAGGCGTTTAGGTATATCTCTATCCTAAACACAAATCATGTTTTAAAAATTATATTCTAATGATTAAAGGTATGATCCAAAATCCTTATGTTCTTCATTCAATCTCTAAACTCCTATGTTAAATTGATTTTTGGAATATAATTTATCCTAATGTTCATGACGCCTTAGAATAGTAAAGCAAAAACTATGAAAACCATATGAAAAATTTACAAACAAACTACAAACCATAATTACACAATTATTTTAGTAGAGTCAACCCTAGAATGAGGGTATTTATCCACTCATATTCTTAGAAAAATTCACCATAAATGAGCTCATAAAGTAAAACTACAAGAAAGTAATGTTTAGGACTTTGACCGCCTTGATGCCTTGTCTCCTCTCCAATTCATGTATTGATCCATAGATGGAATGAAATTTTGATTATTTTCTCCTTTTAGAGGGTTTTAGGTCGTTCATGGGTATCCAACATGAAATATAAGCATTGACAACATTGTCCCGCCCTTAAGAGGCTTAAAAATCACTTTTGGATATTTTCACAATTAGACGTGGCTCGCTATTATTGCAGATGTCCAAGGGAGTGTCATTCCTGTACCACGTACCCTTGATGGAATTTTATTTTATTTTGTGTCTAATGGTGTGTCACGCCATTATCTCAAAACTCTAAGGGCGTGGCATGCTCTAGTGTTCTAAAATGCTATTTTTCATAGTAGTAAACTCCTATTTATCTTCAAGTTCCACAGTTTGTTGATGCCTTTCAAACCTCATTTGAACTCATTTTGAACCTGGGAATTACTACTAACATCATAAATGGTCTCTTATAATATAAAACAACACAAATTATTGCGCGCAAGATAATAGAATGCATCGAAATACACTAGAACAACACATAGCTCAAGCTAGTAACACTAGTTTTCTTGTCTAAACTCAATGTGAACAATTTGACTTTAAACTTTTTTGATTGAACTTACAACCTCTAACCATGTACTTAAAAACATAGTCAATTAATTACACCTTTTAACACTTCATTATGCACACAAGAACTCCTCTAAACTTACACTTTTTAGCAATAGTTCAAGACTGTGCACTTATTAAATACAATTCTCTCTAATATTGGATATAGTAGATCGATGATGAAAATGTTGATTAAAAAACTTGGATCGAGACCAGACCAATATATATGGATATTCTCAAAACTACTAGGACCCCTATGTCTGTGAGGTATTGTGTTGTAGAAGAGAAGTTTTCGTAGGTCCTATATACATGATCCATCAATCTGGAGGTGGTGTATAAATTGGGTATGTTGTGATACGTGGATCGATTATGGTATTACGAATTTACCTTGCATTCATTCATGAATTTGCATTGCCTAACACCAATATGTTTTTTTTGTTCTTATATTTATCAACCTTATGAGTGCTTCATAGATATAGGTTATGATTGTTGTTTATTGAGTTTTGGTTGAACCTTTTGGGTTTATGGGGTCCTGATTAGGTATTGTATGTCGGGCTAGCTGGTTACTTTATTTTTGTTATTATGGTTAGTCTGTGGTAGGCTAATTAGGGTTTGATGTTGAGGGTGGAGACATGATTCATTTTTTCTTTTACGATTATTTATATTGTGGTTTATACACTTATGGATATAGATTATGACTATAGGCCTATATCATGCTATTATTATCTTTCCTATTTTGTTAGTATCTCCTAGAGAGGTTAGGTTAAATATCCTAGGTTGTACCTTTAAGTTAGCCTATATACCTATATTTATAAATGTATCTAGCTATGACATTTCTATATTTTTCCTTTGATTATTCATACTGTATATGTATTTCTTAGGCTTGTTTACTACTCTATATCCTTCTTCTATCCTTTATTTGTATATTGGAAAGTGATATATAATATAGTACCTTTGTTGCTAAATATGCAAGAATAGGATAGCTTATCTCTACTGTCTTTCTAGCTTTGTTATGATAGCTTCCTGAAGATTTGTCTGTAGTTTATATTATTTCTTGTATGTTATCTATTTTGCATTATCATTGGAGCTCAATCAATAGTTCCCTATAGAGTACCATGTGTTTGTTACTTATGCTACACTTCTACAACTTGTAGATCATAGTGCGACTTCTCACTATTTGTCATGACCCGAGCCAGGGATTAGTCGTGACGAGAATTTTAAACCATGGAGGCCCAAAACACCCCTATCTGTCTGGTAATCATGCACCTAATTCATATGATCAAAGTAATGTGGAATAAACACAATAATTCGGAAACATGGTCATAAATATGAAAAGAAACAATAACGGGGAAATAAAGTTTTCCCTAACATCAATCAACCTCTAAACAACAGCCTGCGAAAATCTCTAACAAATGACTGAGTCAAGTAACTGTATATAAATTGGGACAGGCCCCCAGTAGACCCCAAAACCAAATATAAGATAAAAGGACTACAGGACATAAGACCTTTCGAAACATAAAAGGCTCACCACTTGTCTCTGCAACTCTGTCTGAATGATCTACTGATTTTCTTGACCCCTAGACTGGGTCTCTGAACCTATGAGGCTGGAGAGAGAAGGGGGTCAGTACAAAAGTACTGGCACGCACAGATATCAAAACTAAACATAATATTTTTTGACAAAATATAGTTGAGAGCCATTATAAAGTAATTTCATATCAAATCATTTGAAAACATATGGGCGTAATGCAATAGTTTCTCAGCAACAATGAAATGCAACTAAGCTAGGTGGAATACCCTACATAATTTACACCAATAGTCAAACCTTGGTTGCCGCCGACATTAGAGTATAAGTGAAGGAGAGACACGCAAGACCACGAAGCATGGTGTCTGGACCCAATGGTAGTACCCAAAATCACATAGCCCGGGCTCCTAATTATAGTCCTAATTTGGGAATGGCATAAAGTCAAGTACACAAAATCACTTAGCCTGGTACCAAATTTCTATGTCGTCAAACACGGTTTCCAGCGATAAGCCCTAACACTCAAACGCCTTCTTCGGGCATCCACCTATCTCATGTAAAATCAATGCATTCAAATTTCATCTAATTCAATCACATATCATATTCTGTAGGGTATCGTCATACCCGACTTGCAAGTCATCAATATCACATCCATATATACGTAATCACGTAAAAACCAAGGTGCTTCATCATTTACAAGTGGTAAACAATAATTATTTCAAATTCATGCTCTCTTTTGTTGGTCACAATATGATATGGGGTATCAAGACATTATCATGGGAATTTGAATGCAATTTATCATTCATATTTATCAAACTTCCATGAAAATTCTCAAATCACATATGCATGGTTTCAACCATTGAAGTATATAGGCTAACAATTCCCATGACATAAAGAAAAATGACTTAGAAATCATATTGAAAGCAAGTTATTAGCATTTGATTGAAAAACCTCATTTAAAAGCATGCATGTTCATAAAAAATACACCCATGATATTTTAGGATAACCCCACGTACCTCGATTACTATGAATATTAAATGTTTCTTGAAGCCTATGCTGAGAGGATTCCAAATATGCAATTAGTTCCTAAAACCTCCGGTTGAATCTTGAGTTGTTTGGGTTTTAATTTTGAAATTCTAAGGAGAATCATTGAGCACTTTTGATGAATGAAGGTGTATTTTGGGGTCCTTGGAATTGAATTTCATGTTTTAGGGCTAAGTAAGGATGGAAAAGGACCATTTTGCCCCAAAAATGGAGTGTTTAAGTCACTTGAATTCTTTGCATAGGAGCCGCCCATCCCATCACCTATGTTCACATAGGAGCCGCCTAGGCTATCGCCTATGTTTACATAGGCGTCGCCTAGGCTATCACCTATGCTTTCTAGTGGCCATGGGCGATTGGTTAGGCGACGCATATCATTTTGAAAGGCCATAACTTCTTGCTCGGGTGTCAGATTTTAGCAAAATTAGTATCGTTGGAAAGCTAACTCGAAGAACTATCATTTGACACATAGTAGGCTCCCTAATTCGATATATAGATAGAGTTATGGTCGATGAAATCTAACACAATTTACAACGTCCACTAAAACTTAGTCGATCGAAATAGTTTCAACTCGTCCTTGAGTTGAAGGACCTCTATGGTATAAATACAAGCTTGAATTAATTCATATCATACACAAATAATTAACATACGGTATTGGCATAGGATTTTATGTCTTCGGGGTTTATCAACACATCAGAATCGTGGTCTATATTGTAGCCCGAAATGCAAGGCGTTACACTATTAGAGTGTGCACAATCCGATGTAGCTATGATTTGTAGATTTAGGGAGAGCTCATAACATTTAGAGCATTACTACTCTCTCTCTTAAGATTTTGATAGACCTCTATATTGTACTCAGAGATGGATTATATTTGTACATTTACATAGTATTGAACCTTGTAATCTTATTGTATTAAAATCTCTTGTACTAACTTCACCAAGTTTTGGAAATTCTATGTACATACATACATGCATATATATATACATATATATCATTACTATGAGTTTTGGACTATGGGTCTACTTGCCTATTGGTAGGTTATAGTAGGTTTCATCATGACTATGAACATGTTCTAATGATTCGTATTAAATTCCATTCTTCGTATCTTAATTACACTTATGAATATGATCTAATGATTATTTATGAACTCTTATGGCCACGTTAGTTTATTCAAGTTATACTGAAGTTCATGCATGATTTCCACGATTTAAATAAAGTAATATGATTAAGCAATACACGATACATCTATGTGTTTTGCTATTATGAATTATTATCATGTTTTGATATATTGATCATAGATTACATGTTATTACATTATGATTATGATTTCATTTTTGATCTTATGATCTTAGACTGAATATGAAATTCACATATTTACTTATGAACAAGAATTGGAAACAAACGCATTATTGGTTCTTAGACTTATAAACCTTTTTGTTTGTGTTATGGTGGAGTTCATAAATTATGAGCACTAGTATGGTTTTGGGAGTAGTATTTAGCATCGAGTGAATGTGAGTTCGGCGTACCCAAATTCCTAAATTACATGCCACTTTAGGTTAAGAAGGAAGTCTTCGTTAGTTGAGAGTGTCTCCATTAAGAGAAAGTTTTTATCAATTGAGAGTGGCTTCCTTAAAATGAGTAAATTCATGCCAAATCATGGTTCTACACCGTGGCAACGGATTGAACCCCCTCCCTACACAGGTTACATGTTGGGCTCTATATTCTTAAATAGGGCATGTCGGTTTTAAGAATCCAACAAAAATATTGATTTTAGAAACTAAGTATAATGACAAATTGACTTTACTAGATTTTGCTTTACTATTTATGCTTTTTATCCATGAACATGGAGAGTCTGTATAAACTTGGCATGCATGTTTTATTTTATGATATTTACCCATTTACTTATTGTATGCATCCCATATACTAAATATATTCCATAAGTATTGACCACATTTACGTCTGTGTGACCATATTGTTTCATAATATAGGTATCAGTACTGGTTCACAAAAGTATGATAGGCATTTAGCATCTTCCAGCCAACAGGTGATGAGTTTTTTCATTCAAGGACTCAAGTCATTTTTAGTTCTAGTATTTTGTATTGATTCATTTGTATTGAATAGGGATAGATTTGGTTCATGTTTCGGATACCTATAATCAGTATTAGTAAAAGCTTCATAGACTGTCAGTCAGAGTTGATGTCTTCAGTTCTAGTTTCTTTTTGTATAATCCATTTTGTAAACTTTTAATAGCAATGTTTTGAAATATATTACCTCACTATTATTCTTCTTCATAGTAAGTTTAACTTTCATACATGTTTAGTCAACCTCATCATATTCTTCAACATGATCACTTCTATAGTTCCAGAATTAGTATGATACACAAAAAAAAGCTATCTAAACCCTAAATCCTAAATTGAGAAACCTAGAATTGTCACTAACCAACATGGCTGCTACCACCATCGGTGGGTTATCCCATGTATAACTTTCCTCCCTTACCATCCTAAAATGAATCTCAAAGAGATATTTAGAGCATAACACCTCCTACAATACTTAATCAATATACTAATATTTCTAAACCAACCTATACTAGAAAAAACATGTTATCATGCTATAATGCGAACCAAATTTCACCGGAAGAAATTAGTAATCACTCATTCTTAAAGATAACTTTCAATACACTATGGTATAAATGTTTTCATATGGTACGCCAAAAATTAAAGATTTAAGAAGAATTATTCCTGGCAAACATGGAATTAAGAATACATGTAAAATTTGTTTTCTTGACTCGAGGCATATTGTGCTTCAACTTAGAAATTAAGAGAACAATGTGCATATGTTTTCCACAATAGCTTTCTAAGTGAAAACTAAGAAGTTGTACTGGAAGATGAGAACCCTCAAGTGGGATCCATGGTTTGAACTAGACGTGGAAACGATACTTGTGGTGGAATAGATATCATTGTCGGATCTTCGACCAAATTTCTTTTCAAAGGATGTAATTTTTTTCTATTGCATTGGAGGTAGGGAAACCACTCATAGTAGATGTGGCAACAAGGAATCATACAAGACCCAAATGTGCTAAAGTTAAAATTGAAGTTGATCTAGTGCCAAAACAACAAGAAAGAGTTAGGATCAATGAGGAAGATAACACCATGGGGGAGATTAAGACAAAGTAGGTTAAGATCCAATATGACTACATGTGAAAATATTGTAGAGAATGTTGTTTACAAGGTCACAGTACGGAGAATTATTGTACTATCTACCCAAAACTATTGGAGTATGAACATGACAAAGGGCACAAGTAGGTAGTTATAGAAAAAGAATAGAACAAACTTTAGGGAAGACAGCTAATCAAACGAAAGTGATACCAATTAGAAAGATGACTAGAAACAATTAGCACAAAAAAATAGATGACCAGAAGGAGAAATAAGTATAAAAATGAAAACTATAGGCATATCGATGGTGAAATTGTTTGCAAATATAAATATCCATTTTAAGTACTTGACGAGCAAGAAGATTTAAGGTAGAATAATTAGTAGGACCAATTATTAGCTACAATAAAGGAAAGACAAAGGATTGGGTGATGTATAAATTTGGGAAAGTAATGCAAAAGTTAGTTGAAACTAACATAACCAAAGAGCATAAAAAAAGAAAGAAGAAAGGAAATAAACAATAAGGAGGAATTTATACAGAAAGACAAATAGGTGAAAAAATCAATGATAAATAGGAGAAGATAAAGGAGCAAGACAAAGGTACCAGAGAGACTATTGCCCGACATGACCATCCAAAGGTAAAACTTACATCAACCATAGAAAGATTAAACCAAGTGAGAGCATTGATAGAACATGTACATAGATGATGTTGAGAAAAAAGATATACAAAGAAGGAAGGTGAAATTGTAGTGTCAGAAGTGGATAATAATGAGGTGTTACGTCTAGCTATGTAGCCTGAAGCTCAAGATAATAGGGGTGTATGCACAAATAAAGATTGAATTTTCTAAAGGTTGTATAGGTTATTGAGTAATATGCTAATCCAAAAAAGGTTCACTATTATGAAAATGGAACATTTTTTAGAAATGGGTCAGATCACGCCTCACTCTTTATCAAAGCAAGAATGGTGCTGAAGAGGTGACTAAGTACTTTAGATTCTTAAACTTCTGGAAGAATATTATTTTATGGAGGTGATCAAATGAAACTAGCAGGTTGATTTTGAAGGAAATGCATTTTATGTACTATTCAAAATGAGGAAGTCAAGAGAGCAATTTCTCAATGGAGCAATGCCACATTTTGTAACATCTTTTAGGAACGGCAACCCCAGAGAATGTGATTAAAGTATAAGGAACTAAATTTTAAAGGAACCCTTCTAGTGCAAACAGGGAGAGATTACATGAAGCTCAACAAAACATAACAAATACTTGCAAAGAAAAATAAGTTTTTGAAGTAAAGAGCTAGAATGGAATGTTTAATGATGGGGAAAGGAATACAAAATTATTTCACACCATCTTCAATGGTAGAAGGACCAGATTGAGGTAGAATAGAATATAGAATATTAAAGGAAATGGCTAATTCCTCACTTAATCAATTAAGGAACCATGACTTTTAACATACATGGGAGGTTCTTTTCTCAGTTACTATATTAATTAACACTTATAAAATACTCTCTAATTCTCCCTATGTTTTTTGGGCAAAGGAATCAACGGTTTTATCATAAGGATTAATTTGGGGCTTATGTTGGTGATTTCTGTCAATCATATACTCAATTTAAGTCAGGTACTCCATCCCTCATTGTTAGTTCAAACTAAAGGCATATTTTGTAAATTGTTTTCATGGCACAATTGTTATATTGTTTTGGATTTTCAAATATATGTTGGGGTTTTTGGATATAATGTCTTGGTTATGGTTTTTTCATGTTTTAAATTATGTATTTACATGTTCTAATGGTGATTTGGATGCTTGGTTGCATGTGAATGTTTAATTGGTATTTAATTTTTGTGTTGGAAACACTATGCCCCTAATATGTTTGATAAAATGCCCATGAGAATGCTTTTACTATATTGTTGGAGTTTTAATAGTAATATTGCATTGTATGGTCTGGTAACATAACCCTAATTAATATAAATGATTTAAATATTTTGGAATGGTTAAATGGAATGATTTTGTGGTCATGGTTATGGTTAATTGAACTCTTTATGGGGTATGATGGAATCCCCCAAGTTAATATATTAATGGAACATATGTGGGGTTTATGGGACTCCCCACGAAAACTTAATAATAGAGCATGTGAAGGGTACATGGGATTTCCCTAAGTTAACTTGGTAAATAGATACACAAGAATCTCATTACCCAAAAAGGTTTGGCTATGGACAGTACTTGCAAGTTATAGTTGGTATGATGATACAACTATTAATAGCCTTAGATAATAATAAATGGAATAATGGATTGATTGGTTTGAAATGGTTTTAATTAGGTAATAATGGCGGGGTGTCATAGATAACCTTGAAGGTGGGAGTTCAATGAACGAACACTAGAAATATATGTTTACTGACATGAAGGGTTGGTCATGGATATCATTTATGATACTATGAGGTACACAAAAATCCTCTAAGTACATTGGACTTATAGATTATGGAGAGCGAAAGGCCCTTGGGAATCCCCCACTTGTATGGTATCTCTGATTCATACTAATACCCATATCACGGCCCGTTCAGGGGATTATAGTTAACCCATATAGCTCGTAAGTGGTGTAGGATGGTTAAGCTACACATTCCTAGGTTAAAGGATTTCAATGCATGCTAAACCCAATTCCCTTTTCCAGCATGGTAATATATATGCATGATTTGTATGCATATGGTTGGTTTACTTAGTTTTACTAGATGGTATTATTTTATCCTTATCCTATGTTCATGCTAGTGTTCATCCACTAACCCATCTTTAGGAGGCTATATCCCCACAGAATGTAGGAACCGACAGTTCTACTACTTCTTCACAGTGATTGAATTTTGGGATTAGCTTTTGGATTGAAGTGATGAACTTTCATCTTTCTAGAATACTTCATTTCATATTATGGACATTTTAATATACTTTGCTTTTTATGAAGATTAGTTTTGGCTATGGTTGGAGGCATGTCCCAATTGGATATTGGTTTCTTTTTATTTGAGGTTTTTAGGGAACTACTATGGGTTGGTATGGGGAGGATCAATAGTGGTGTCAACCTTTTTATTTGTATTGGTATTGTGACTGATATCGTTGAACAAAATTTCTCACTATTCCATCCTTTTATATTATGTTAAGGTACTTCATTTGGTTATTATTATGGTTTTGGATTACAATATCATTTGGTTATCATCATTGGTTTGATTTGGGTGGGTTGGTCTCGGTTGGTTCAGTCTTAATCATAGACCTATCCCAGAGTCTGGATTAATGTAATTACACTTTATCTTGTTATATGTTCATAATTCATCTGACTCAGGGTATTTACTGAATGGTTGGGTTAGGTATCAGGGGTAGTCTTTGGTACTGGTTTGACTTGAGATACCCATTACAACAAGGCCTCTATTCGGACCGTGTCAAGATAGAATCAGAGCTTTAGGTTCATGATCAATTGGGAGTCCATAATAATGTGTCTAGTAGAGTCTCTTTTAAGGGTGTGTAGTGAGTCACACTCATAAGGAAGAGGCTACAAGATATTTTGGAATGTTTTACTTTATTGGTATTCTATTCTCAAGCTTCGAGTCTAAGTCCTGGAATTCTCTCTAACACTAATTTGTTTGTATTTCAGATCATGCCTCAATGATCTGGAACACAAGGAAACTCTTTTATCCCATTTAGGGATAAATTGAAAGGGACACAAGGGGTCCATACTTGGTTTAGGGGTCTAGTCCCTGATATATTCCACCGGTTCTAGTAGTACGCTTCATGGTGAGGTAACGGATAAGGAATTTTTCTAATTGATTCATACTATTGCTCTATTGGTTGCTGCTCAGGTTGAGCAGGATATATCTTATGTTTCATCCATTGAGGCCACGAGAGTTGGGCAGTCTATAAAGATAAACCCTCTTACTTTTACTAGTGTGAAGGTGAAGGAGGATCCATAGAGTTGCTTTGATAAAATAGAGAAAATATATAGGGTGATGTAGCCACAAATATGGAAGGGGTGAATTTTACAGCTTATTAGGTCAAGGATATTACATACCAGTTGTACAAGGAGTAGGATATGAATAGATGTTATGTTGAAGAGTTGTCCTTATAGGAGACTTTTCTAAATGCCTTTCATGATTGCTTCTTTTCTTAAGTGCTAAAGAAAGCAAAGGTAAAAGAATTTGTCAATTTGTGACAAGGAAAAATGCTAGTCAAGGAATATTCCTTGAAATTTCATCAGCTATCAAGGTATGCTCTAGAATTGGTGTTTGATATGATGGCAAGGATTAGAAAGTTTCCTTCTGGACTATCTCGAGATTTGATCCTTGAAAGAAAGACTTCATTGCGGATCAAGGTTATAGATATGTCTAGGTTGGTGGTTCATATGCAGTAGGTGGAAGAAGTGAAGAGAAAGCATGCTAAATTTGGGTAAAGGTAGGGTAAGAAGTCTAGGCCTAATAAATATGGTGGTAGGCAACAATAAGGTAGCCGGGATAGAAGTAAATAGAAAAACAAGAAGTGAGGGAGTTCTCATTCTTTCTTTTTTGCTAGTACTCCTTAATTGAAGCCTTCGAGTGATAGGCGTCAGCAGGGTGGTGATAATTTTTGGGCATGGGGTGACCAATTTCAGATGTGTGGGGCATAGTAGGTTTTTTTATGCCCTCCTTATTAATTCTATGGTTGTCTTCATTAGGGATTACGTGATGAAGAGAGGGGCAAGTATTATAAGTGTGGTTAGCCATGCCATATACTTAGAAACTTTCCAGTTTTCAAGAGTACTTGAGGAGCCGTCAAAGATCTGATTGCTTTATCTTCTACACCTGTACTGGTGTTGCTTCAGTGTTTTCTCCTTCTTCTAATGCTGCTAGTGGTCAGAATTGGTTATATGCTCTTATATCTCGATAGTAGTCTGAGGCATCACTTAATGTTATAACTAGTATATTACAACTCTTTCCTCGTGATGTATATTGCTTGATCCAAGGTCCACTCTTTTTTATGTGACTCCATTTTTGGCTGTGTATTTTTTTTTATCCTGAGGTAATTTTGAATACTTTTTGTGTTGCTACCCTAGTAAGTGATTTAGTTTTTACTAAAAGTATCTATAGGGTGTGTGGTATCTATTGGTAGTATGCAGAATTTGGTAGATTTGTTTAAACTCGATATAGTGGATTTTGATATTATTCTAGGGATGGATTGGTTAGACTCTAGTTATGTGTCTTTTGATTGTCAGACTCATAAGGTTGTTTATAGGTTCCCTGGTGAATCGATTATTGAGTGGGATGGTGGTTCCATAGCTCCTAGGGGAGGTTTACTTCTTATAATAGAGCTCGAAGATTAATCTCCAAAGGGTATCTCTAACATCTGCTTCGGGTTAAAGATTCCAACCCAGAGGGTCCTTCATTACATTTTGTTTAAGTGGTTAATAAATTTCCTAAGGTCTTTCCGGATGATCTTCCTAGCATTCCTCCTTATAGGGAGATTGATTTTGCTATTGGTTTGGTTCCAAAAACTCATCCAATATCTAGTCCACCTTATAGAATGGCTCCGACTGAATTGAGGAAACTCAAGGAGCAACTTAAGGATCTTCTAGATAAGGGTTTGATTCATCCTAGTGCATCCCCGCGGGGTGCACCAATTTTATTCGTGTGCAAAAAGGATGGTTCCCTTCGAATGTGCTCTGACTATCGATAATTAAATAAGGTAACGGTTATGAACACATAACCTTTTTCAAGGATAGATGATTTATTTGATAAGTTTCAAGGAGCCAAGTTTTTTTATAAGATAGATCTTTGGTCTGGGTATCATCAACTTAATATTAGTGAGTTGGATATCCCTAAGATGGCTTTTCGTAATCGATATAAGCACTTTGAATTCCTCGCAGTGTCATTTAGTTTGAATAATGCCCGAAAGACATTTATGGATTTGATGAATAAGTTTTTCAGGTAGTTTTTGGATATTTTTTACACTGTCTTCATTGATGACATCTTGGTGTATTCTAAAAGTGAGGTGGATCATTCAAATCACCTCCGTGTTGTGTTGCAGACCTTGATGGAACAACAGTTGTATGCCAAGTTCTCAAAGTGTGAGTTTTGGTTGAACGTTGTGACTTTCTTGTGTCATATTATTTCCAGTGAGGGGATCATAGTAGATTCACAAAAGGAGGTTGTAGTACAAATATGACCTAAACCCATGACTCCAACCGACATTCAGTGTTTCTCTTGTTTGGATGGGTAATATAGGCAGTTTGTTGAATGTTTATCGACGATAGCTGCGCCTTTTACCAAATTAACTTACAAGAAGGTAAATTTTTCTTGGTAGGATACGTGTGAAGGGAGTTTTGAGAAGGTTACGGATAATTTAACTTCGATTTTATGTTGACACTACTTGAATATAATAAGGAGTTTGTGGTTTATTCTGATGCATCCCAGGTGAGAGTTGGTTATGTTTTGATGCAACATGGGAAGGTTATAGCCTACGCTTCCAGGCAGTTGAATATGCATGAGAAGAGTTATCTTACTCATGAGTTGGAGCTTTTAGCGGTGGCTTTTTCTTTAAAAATCCAGCAGTATTATTTTTATGGAGTGCACATAGACATCTTTTCAGATCATAAGATTCTACAGTATGTGTTCACTCAAAAGAAGCTAAATCTCAGTCAGAGGAGATAGTTGAAGCTTCTAAAGGACTATGATATGAGTCTTTACTACCACGCAGGTAAAACTAATATAGTTGCTGATGCTCTTAGCAGGGTGTCCATGTGAATTTTAGCTCATGTCTATTAGAAGAAGTAGGAATTGGTGAAGGATATTCATCGCTTGGCTAATCTAGGAGTTCATCTCATGGACTCCAAGGATGGAGAGGTAATAGTATAGGAAGTGGTGTGGTCATCTCTAGGTGCAAAGATTTAGGAGAAACAAGTACTGGATCCTGTCTTGATAAAAATCAAGAGTGGTATTGGTGTGAAAAAGGTGATGGTTTTTTATATCAGTGGTGATGGTACTTTATGGTACCAATTAAAGTTATGTGTTTCTATTTTCAACTATTTACAACAGAGGGTCTTGGCTGAGGCGCATGAATCGCACTATATTATTCATCATATTTCAACAAAAATGTATCATGATCTCAATGATAATTATTGATGGAGTGGTATGAAAAGGGATATGGTTGATTTTGTGGCCAAATGCTTGGTGTGCAAATAAGTTAAAGTTGAGCTTGGTGGGTTATATCAAGAAATTGATTTTCCTAAATAAAAATGACAAGTTGTCAATATGGATTTTGTTACTAGTCTTCCTCAGTCTCAGAATCAGTTTGATTTCATTTGGGTCATCGAGGATAGGATAACAAAGTCCACTCACTTTTTGTTGGTGCGGACTAGATTTTTGGTGGAGGGTTATGTGAGTTTTTATCTTCATGATATTGTAAAGCTGCATGGAATACCTATTTTGATTATCTCTGATCGTGGTATACAGTTTTTATCTTACTTTTGGTAGTCTTTTTAGAAGGGATTGGGGACTAAGGTCAGTCTGAGTACTACTTTTCATCCTCAGATGGATGGGTAAGTAGAAATAACTATTTGAACATTGGAGGACATGTTTCATGCATGTATGATTGATTATGGTGGAAGTTAGGTAGATCATCTACCTTTGGTGGAGTTTACTTACAAAAATAGCTATCATTCCACTATTGGTATGGCCCATTTTGAGGCATTACATGGTAGAAGGTGTAGATCTCCTATTGGTTGGTTCGATCTGGGCTGAATTCGATTTATCAAGACATGCAAAAGGTAAAGGTGATTCAAGATAGGCTTAAGGCTGCCCAAAGTTGTCAAAAGACCATTATGGATGTAAGCGTAGAGACTTAGAGTTTAAGGATGGGGATAAAGTATTCTGAGAGGTATCTCTTATTATGGGAGTAATGCGATTTTGTAAGAATGGGAAGATCAGTCCTCGATTTATTTGTACTTATGAGATTTTGTAGATGGTTGGTAATTGGCTAATGAATTTGAGTTGCCTTCTAGTTTGGGCTTTATTTATCCAGTATTTCACCTCTCTATGTTTGAGAAAGTATGTGGGTGATCTTTCTTTGGTTATACCTTTGGAGAAATTTGATATCTCGAATTTACTGTCATATAAAGAGGTCTCGATTTAGATTCTAGCTAAGTAGGTTCATCAGTTACAGACCAAGGATATGGCATCGGTAAAGGTTGTATGACAGAACCCCAAAGTGGTAGAAGCTACAAGGGAAGTGGAGGAGGACATGAAATCCAAGTATTCACATCTATTTTCTAATCCTGGTATTTGTATGGAAGGTATGTGTTCTTCAACATACTTTTGTTTCCAAACTTTGTTAAGGAAAGATAAATGTCTTTGCATCTTTATTTTGTAACTTAGTTAAAGGTTGGATTGATATTTGTTAATGCAAATGAATAATGCTTGTGGTTACCCTACCTTATTCGTCATTAAGGGGTGAATTTTGCTAGTGGGCGAGACTATAATGCCCTAGGTTTTCAACTCTTAGAAAATTTCCTAGATTTCTGATTTGTTGACAAGTTATGACTATGGGAAATAGGTTGTACACTAGAATACGAGTGGTATAGGTTGGTCGTATACTGACCAGTGTTTGATAGTGGGTTGAATTTGGTTTCTAGAATGGATACGACTTAGGTGGTGCAAGTCGTATTGTTTGATATGGGTTGTTAGGTTTGGTTGTTTCCTTCACTTTATCTAACTTAAGTTGGATATGAGTACACGTGGCTCACCATGAGACACAAGCCAAGGTACGAGTCATACTATCGTCTTGTATGGGGGAGGATGTTCAATCCTCTTGTGATTCTATTCTTCTAGGGGTACAGGTCAAGGGTACTAGTCATATACTTGGGTATGACTTAATTTGGGTGAGTCGTACCTTGGACATAGTTGGGTCCAAAAGGGAGGCCTTGGATACGTATAGTGGGTACCACTCGTATAGGGGATAAGATTCGTATAGGGTAGTCGTACCCTATGACGGGAATTTTATGCAGTTTAAGTAAAGCAAATTTAGATATTTCCCCAGTTAATCTATTAAGGCCCTATCACTTTTAACACACTTGGGAGGTTATTTTCCCTATTATTCTATTCACTAACACTTAGTAAATATTCTCTAATGCTTTTGGACAAAGTAAGCTAGGGTTTCACATTAAGGATTAATTTGGGGCTTGTGTTGGTAATTTCCCTCCACCTACTACTCAATTTAAGGCATTACTCCTTCCCTCTTCGTTAGTTCCAACTAAAGTTATATTTTGTAAATTGTTTTCATGGCATAATTGCAATATAGTTTTGGGTTTTCAAATATATGTTGGGGATTTTGGTTATAATGACTTGGTTATGGTTTTCCCATGTTTTAAATTATGTGGATACATGTTTTAATGGTGGTTTGGATGGTTGGTTGCATGGTAATGGTTAATTGACATTGGATTTTGTTTTTTGAAACACTATGCCCCCAATATGTTTGATAAAATGCCTTGAGAATGCTTTTATTATATTGTTGAACTTTTAATGTACTATTACATTATATGGTTTGGTAATGGAACCCTAAATGGTATAAATGGTTTGGAATGGTTAAATGGAATTGTTTAGTGGTCATGGTTATGGTTAATTGAATTCCTTGTGGGGTACAATGGAATCCCCCAAGTAATCATGTTAATGGAACATTTATGGAGCACATGGGACTCCCCTAAGCAAACTTAATAACTGAACACTTGTGGAGTACACGAGATACCCCCAAGTTAACTTGGTAAATTGGTGCATGGGAATCCCTTTACCCAAAAAGGTTTAGCTAAGGACAATACTTGTAGGATATAGTCGGCATGAAAAATCCACTATTAATAGCCTTGGAAAATACTAAATGGAATAATAGATTGGTTCGTTAGAAATTGGTTTAATTGGGCAATAATTGAAGGGTGTTATAGCTAGCCATGAACGGGATAGTTCAATGAATGAACACTTGAAACTCATAGTTGCCGATATGAGGGATTGGTTATGGCGACCATATATGATACTATGAGGTACATGGGATTACTTTAAGTACACTTTACATATGTATCATAGATGGCAAAGGGCACTTGGGAATCCCCTACTCTTATGGTATCTTCTGTTTATGAGGCTACACGTATTCGGGCATGTTCAGGTGGTTACACTGGACCCATATAGCCCATGGGTAGTTTAGGACAGTTAGGCTACACATACAAAGGTTAATGGATTTAAATTCATGCTAAACCCGATTCCTTTTCCCGACATGGTTATATATGTATGGTTTGTATGCATATGGTTGGTTTACTGGATGGAATTATTTTATCCTTATCTCAAGTTAATTCTAGCTTTCACCTACTAACCCATCTTTGAGTAGGTGTATCCCCACTCAATGTAGGAGACAACCATTCTACTCGTCCTTCATAGTGATTGGATTTCGGGATCAGCTTTTGGATTGAATTTGTGAGCATTCATCTTTCTGGAAGACTTTATTTCATGTTATGGATATTTTAATATAATTGAGTTTATTTATCGATATTGGTTTTAGCTATGGTTGGCGGCATGTCCCAATCGGATAATGATTTTCTTTTGGTTAAAGGATTTTGTGGAACTATTATAGGTTAGTATGGGAGGGATCGGTATTGGTGTCAACTTTGTTATTGGCATTGGTATTGGTACTGATACCGTTGGACTAAATATCTCATTGTTTCCTACATTTACATTATGTTATGGAAATTCATTTAGTTATTATAATGGTTTTGGCTTATGGTATCGACTGATTATCATCATTGGTTGGATTTGGTACGGTTGGGCTTGGGTGAGTCGATCTCAATTATTGATTATCCCAGAGTTTGGATTAATGCAATTACACTCTATCTTGTTCTATGTTTGAAATTCATCCACGTAGGGCATATGCTGGATGGTTGGGTTGGGTATAGCGGTGGTCTCTTGTCCTGGTTGGACTTGAGAGGCCCATTACTACAAAGCCCCAGGTCGGGTCATGTCAAAATCCCTACCACTTCTGCAGTAGCCACTAAAGCGCCAAAAGACACTACTTAAGCAGTATCCGTGCAGACACCAGTTGTTTCTTAAGTGACACTAGGTCTCTTAAGTGGTGACCGCTTAAGCGGCCTAGTTTCCACTTAAGTCACACTTTCATAACTTGTAGGGGTATTAAAACCCCATTTAGCTTGATTTACCCAAATTTTCATCAATCCTCTAGAATATTGAACACTAAAAAGTTGAAAAACTTGGGAGAATCATTTGTGGGTGATTTTGGAGCTTTGGTGAAGTTAAATTACTTATTTCTTCTTCAAATTTTTGGTAAGCTTCCATTAATTTCTTGGTTTGATCCTCCATATTTTTCTAAAATTCCTAAAATCTCAGTGGCTTGATTATATCACCATTGGATTTTGGAATTCACCCATTTTTTAGGATAATTATTCATTGAGCATAAAGGTTGTGTTGGCATCGAAAGTGCAATTCCATAAATGGTCTCAACATGTGATTTTTACATAATTTTTGCCCCGAAGCATAATATTACAATATGGGTATCATTTTTCATATTTTGATAAGTAGATTGTGATTAATATAGTGTGGCACCTTGCAGAAATTTTTCAAAAGGGTAAATCAGTGGTTTAGCAAATTCTTGAAGGTTTTCTTTTGTGTCCAGATAGGCTCTGTTCACCCTCTTCACATATTGAGCTATTTCATAGTATGATTATGATAAAATGCTGAATATGGGCTGGGATTTAGGTTTTTAATGTATGATTGACAATATTGGTATTAGTTGGACTGTTTAGGTTATCTTGAAATCGAGATTTAGGTATAATTGACTTAGTTTATCATGTTTAAGGTAGAATTTCTATCCTAGGATTATTTATGACTTATTTAACATCTATAAGTGGATTTAGATACCTTATCCTAGTCTGGGATGGGATTTTTGTTAAAAATGAAATTTGGGTATTAGGCATGGGGCCCTCTGGCCTACCTTAGGCGAAGAATTGTGTTAAATTTTGTAGACAAATTTAAGGATGTTGAACCCTTATTAATTATTTATTTTTGGACTTTTAGAAGATTCAATACTTAATGAGTATGCTATTTTGGTAATGGGAGTTCGTACGAATTTTGGGTAAAATATATTGTTTTATTGGTATTGTTTACTTATGCAGTTTATTGTTAAGGCTTATGGATATGGTTTGTTGGTATGGTCTACGGATATATTCTATTTATATAAGTTCAGATTCAAGTCAAATTATTAGTGATGATATTGATAATATGAGTTTCGGTTCAAGTCCAATAATTAATGATGACATTAATACTATGAGTTCCGATTTAAGTACGACTAAGGATTTTATGATGTTGATATGTCAAATGATGTTGATACTATTGAGGAAGATATGAGATTCAGTTTGAGTCTGGCATTAGGAGTTGGGAATGACATGATATGATACTAATGGTTTGATTATTATAACTGATATTCAATAGAGTTATGGATCTTTGATTATTTATTTCACTTTGATTATCACCTATGGACTTATGAAGGCCTGCATTGGGTTTTTTACGTTTCCACACTCATTGGCTTCTGGGGGCCAATTTAGTGGTTATAGTTGTGTGATCTTTATGTTTCTATTCTACATTTATTTATTTATTCATGCACTACAGTTTTGGAGCTTATTTTTAGGTTTGCCCTTTTACTTTGACTTAGCTTATTTTTGTTATATTTTATCGTAAATATATCATACTTTAGCTTGTTTTCCAATGATTTCAAAAGAGTACCTGTGGTTTTGATAATCATACTACACTTTTATGCCTTTTTGGTGTTGATTAGAGTACTAATAAATGCCACTGACGTGACAATCATGCTAAGATTATTTTGGAGAGAGGGTGAGTTATCAAAGTTGTATTTGCCCCATTTCCTTCTATATCTATGTCTAGTCTTTAATTTACGAGACTGATTACATTTGCCTATTTCAGTACTTATGTTCCATTTAAAGTAGATCTTGTATCGACACTACTAGGTCGTGGGATGGTTTTTGATGCTTTATCTATATTTTGGACTATATCTATTGTCTTATTATTATTATAAACATTAAATTGTTGATTTCCAACTTTTAGGTCATTTTTTCACAAAATTAACCAATTGCCTATAGATTTGAGCTACAATTTGGCTAACCTACTGGTAGGATAAAGTAAGTGGAGTCATTGGTTATAAATCATGTTGTGACAAAATTGATAGTAGGGCCTAGGTTCACTAGTATTGTTAGTACAAGAGAAAGTGTCTAGTAGAGTCTTGCAGATTAGAACGATGAGTTGTTTCTTATCTTAGGGAGGTTATAGGACATATTTAGGAGTTCTTCACTTCATTCAATCATTTCAGGCTTAGAGTTTGAGCTGATTTCTAAGGAATTCCTTTGGTTTCACTCTCTCATATATGCTTAGGACATGTGCTAGTGCTACTTGAGAAGAGGATCCCCACGCTAATCCTAAGGATACTGTCGCTGATTGTTGATGACCTAGAGGTTGTGTAAAACCTATGGATGTGTCCCTAGATAAGGGCTAGGATTATGGGCCTTTATCAGACCCTATCCATACTCTCGAGCCAAAGATTCTTTCGCCCAACCAATGGTGGACCTGTGACCAGCCCAGGATCCACCAGGGTTTATTTCTTCTATAGATCTCAGAGATGCTTTGGTTCAGCTTTTGGGATTGGTTGATGGTGCACCATATGATGTTTCACAATCTTCATATTAGAGTAGTACTAAGGTAGGGACGCAACCTACAATTATGATTTTAAGAGTTGTGGTCTTTCCTGCACTAATAGTTTCCCTGTAGATAGTCTCCTAGATGATAGTTTCTCAACTAGTTGAACCTTTTATGTTTGTTGAGGAGAAAAAGGTGTTGTGTAGATTCTTGAGATTGACTCCGCCTAGGTTTTCTGGTTCATCCAGCAGGATGCGTATAGGTTTTTGATTGCTTATGAGGATAGGATCCATAATTTATAACTAGTTAAGACTCATAGTTTGGATTACACTACTTTTTAGTTGGACTTGGAAGCTCGACATTGGTGGAGAGGTCATCTCAATTCCAGGCCAGTTGTATATTGGACATTGACATGGACTCATGTAACACCCCGAGTATGTAAGACGCTACACAAAGCTTATGACCCCAAAGGACCACAAGCTAACCCATGACTAATATCTGCTGTGAGCACTAAATAATAATCATGTAATCAATGCGAAAAATAGGCTGAAATGCCTTAAGGTTCAAAATCTTTAATACTGATAAAGAATATCAACTGAAAGAATAATCTGTAAAACTGAATACTATCTGAAAGTCTAGTCTAGAAAGCCTCTAACTGAACTGTCTGAGAGTGGATTTGATGGGACAATCCCCCAAATAACTCCATCTGCTGAAATACTAAGTCTACTGTAATAATGAAATAAACGAATATCTTTGAATGATGAGGAATCACTACTAAATCTAATACTGTTGGATGAATCCGAATCTGTCTATGTGCGGTCACGAACCTGAGCATTTGAACCTATGATATGAGACATCATAGCTCAAATAAAGAATATGAGCCAGTACGTGGAATGTACTGGTATGCTAGATGAGGTAAGGTTGAATGCAAGGGAACTTTAATGTTCAATGCTGAAATTAGTTATATTAATTTCCATATGCTTCCTATAATAGTAAATTCATAATTTTTTGCTTTTTAGTTCTCCATAACTATGTGCCTCACTTTAATCAAGCTCATGAACCTTATCAGTTTTCTTCTTTTCAGATTTTATAACTCCATATTTGCTTTCTTACATCATCTTAATTCTTCTCTAAAGTCTAATCAACCAAGAAAGTTTTATTTTGAATCAAAATATTTAGCTAAACAATTTCATCAAATTGGAAATATCAGACCCTAAGATTCACAAGATTATAGCTTGAATTTAGAATACATGTTTACCTTGCACAAGACTCCCCATTTGTGAATATCATATTAATAAAAATGCCTACATTAGTAGTAGGATTTCCATTTAACATAATTATGAACTATATTTAAACATCTAAGTGTTATGTTATGTAATTAAACTTTTTCCTACTTTGTAGGCTCAATGGTTTTTATTCCTTTTGTTTGTTGACCTGATAATACAACATGACTTTACAACAACTACAGCACCATAAAAACTAAAAATAGCACCAGCAGCAGTGATATATATATAGCCAGCTATATATTTAAAGGAAAAGAGACTGATAGGATGTTGTCAAAATCGAGCAAGCTAGAATTACCATTGAAGTAAAGGGTAAATGAGAAAAAAAAAGAACAAAATGACCATAACACATATAAACACCTAGGAAAATGCTTTTCTTAAAAAATGTGTTTTTCCAAAGCGGAATAGTAAGTATGCTAAGTATTCATGATTGACCCAATACAACAAAAACCTGGAATAAAAACTTTCACTATCTAATCAGTACCAGGCACACAATAAAACAAGAGAAGTTCTACCAACAGATTGTACTACAACAGATAAACAAATGAAGACTGACCTTGATTGTTACTACGAATAGATGGACAGTTTATTGGTTGATTAGAAACCTCTTCTCATGATGAATGAATATTGAATCCTAGCATATTAGGATCATGTGTTAATCCTAAATTTAGAAGCTGAATTTGTGCAATGATATTCATTGTAACATCTTGCTCAATGACATCTCTTTGAGCATTGAATTTTTCCTGCATTCTATGTTTTATCCTCTCTTCTAGATCATCCAATCTCTTGTCCACCATTTTACAACAATATTTGAAGAGGATCAAAAAGCATTTACTTTCTATTTCAAAAGATACTTGTTAACCCCGCATACAAATAGTCTTACTCGACTAGGATGATTAGTCCTCTTAACTATTGTGAAAGCATCAGTTGATTAAGTAACATCTTCAGTTTCTTGAGTCTATCTCTCCATTTCAACCTACACATCAAATTCAAAAGCAATTAAATTTAGTTGATTCAATAATTAAGGAAAAAATGATCTTGATCAATTTTGAATTCAAAAATTTTATACTATTTTGTTTGTAAACTCTTCAGATGTGTCCTTATATACTTAGACAGGTTTCCTTCTTCTAATAGCCACAAAGAAATTCTTATTTGACAAAGCACCAGAATTTTCCTTCTTATTTCCTAGTTACATACAAGTCAACATTAAATAATATCAAGTAAAGTCAACAAGTTCATAGTGACAATATGAGAAAACACCAAACCTCACGGATTAGAGCAAAACTTATTTTGCCTATAGTGTGCGGTTAATTAAATTTTTTCCTATTTTCTTTGTTAGTATGGGACATATCCTGCAAGACAATATTAATGAATACATTTTTAAAAATAGATCGAGACAGTGAAGGTTTAAACACAAAGAATTTGATGTCTTATATTGAAATAAAGAACGACATAAAAATGAAGGTCAGGCGCGATGAATTCAATGATAAATGCATGCTAACAATAATATAATAGTTGGACATATTGATATCATACATCATCTTCATTTGAATCTCAATACTTAAGGATATCCTCAAATACAGGTTCTGAAACATTGTTAGTCCTTTTTACCCTTCGAATTTCATCATTGGAGTAGGCATAAAAGTAATTTTTTTTAACTAATTATAGGAGAAATAAGAAATCAACAACAATTGATCTCATAGTCCAATCTTTGCCATTGTTGGAAATTTCTTATTTCTCCTATAATTTGGTTAAATTGGGTTAGTATAAAAATGTAAGACCCGGCAAAATCTTGCATCTAATTCAGCTCTTTAAAGCTTTAAAATTATCCAACACTTAGTCTTATTTTGAGCCTCTGAACTTCGGGGATTTATTTTAAGACCTTTCCGACATTTTTTTTGATTTTCAAGTTACGTTGTGATGGAGCAAGGTTGTAGTACATCCCGTGTAAGATTTAGAATTTTTCGGATAGCGTAAGGGCATGTTTGGGTTTCAAACCAGTTGCTCAGGGCGATCTGCCCACGCTGCCCAGGGTAGGGAATTGCTCCAAGAAAGGCATTGCCCTGGCCGCCACACCCCTATAGAAAGGCACCTCCCTAGCTAGAGCGGAGGACTAGCAGGGTGCTGCCTTAGGGATCGCCTGGTGTCCAATTTTTCAGCATTCAAATTCCGTGTCTTGGGAGTTATTTTAGTCATTTTTCCTTCATATATATAATTAATAACATGGGATTAAGCCTCCATTGAACCAAAATATACTTCTTTTGCTCAAAATTCTCTCAAGAACACAAGATAGGGTTCTATTGAAGATTCAATTACAAGGATTTCTCTCTATGAAACCTCTTGAAATCACGAAATAAGGTATGTGTTGTGTTCATCCATGGACTTCTTTTGTTCATGAAGTCTAAGAACCCTATTTTAAATTATGAATTATGTTATTATGTTGTGGGTTGATTATGTTTATGTGATTGATATTGTATAAACCCAAAATTAGGATCTTTACATGTTTTTATGAATCTTCGATATCATATGAGTTGAAAACACGTAAATTTGGATGTTCATGATGTGAAATTTTGATGATTCCACCTTTGACTAAGTTGTACATATAAGGTGTTTGATAAAATTCCTAAGATGCTAGAAACCATGCAATATAGCTAAATTACGACTAAGTGATGGATTCATGATATGCCCTTATGTTCTAATGACTTACATAATGGTAATATGTCTTGTAAATGTTGTTGAATTGCTCATCAAATAGTCTTATGATATTATTCTATGCTTCTTGAAAATCCTACTTATGTACAAGATATATGATAACCATGTACTTCATAAAATTCCCTAAGTTATGATATTATGGATTGTTGATGTTGATCATGTATTCAAGAAGTTTCATGTTGAGTCAGTTTCCTTCCATCGAGTCCTGGGAGTTCTTGTACATGAAAAATATAGTTGTGTACTAGAGGCAAATCATGTTTTCGTGATATCTTCAGTCAAGCCATGATCCATAGAACTCAGACAATCATGTGACTCAGGAAAAATCTCAGAAATATCATGAACTCATTCAGTTATCAGAATTCAGTAACATTCCATCAGTCAATGGAATCTATTTTTTTCAGTCCATGTATAATTTGGTTAATCATGTTCAGTGTCTATTCAGATGGGAGTAGTCCTTAGAACTCTGTTAGAATGAGGATTCCACCATTTTTTTATATGGGGACACTATCAGATAAGGGTCACTTACAGCCTGTCCTTACTAGTGGTATGGTATTGAAACCCTTCTAATCAGGGCACAGATTGGACCCTAGCTCAGCTATTATAGCGCACTTAGAGAATGTCGGTCAGATGACTACCTCCCACAGTTTTATGTCAGTCTCAATAAAAGAACTTAGACAGTTCTTTAGATTACAGGACTATCAGATACAGTCAACTTAGATACAATACAGAACTCAAATAGTTTAATCACACTCAGGACTATTAGATACAGTCACTCATGTTATCAGTAGTCATGTTATTACTGTTCAGATTCAGTTATCACGTTATCACGATCTCAGTTACTATGTATTCATGTATGCATTCTGACATTCATATTATTCAGTTATTTAGTATTGTTCATGCACATAAACCCCTTGCATCAGCCTACCTCACATGCATACTGAATACATTCCATCGTACTGATGCATTTGCGCTATGGTGTTTTATTCTATACCATAGGTTCAGAAACAAGAGCTCCAGAGCAGCATTAGTTTTCTAGTTTCCACAGTCAAAATTAACAATGAGTCCTCATCCTTTGAGGATATCATTATTTCTTTATGTTATCATTTATTTCAGTTCAGTTTTGCTAGATGGAGTTAGTTGGGGGAATGTCCCATTCAACTCCTTATTCAGACAGTTAGAGGCTTTCTAGACTATCATTTTTTAGATAGTTTATTTTATCTATTTTGGGTATTTCATACCCCACCAAATGTTGTCTTTCATCAGATTTGAACCTTATGGCCTTAAGTTTTACGTATTCCACATTTATACTCTATATTTTGCATTGTACAGGTACAGATATCAGTCATGGGATAACTAGTGGTCCTTTGGAATTGTTAGTACCGTGTAGCATTCTGATTACCAGAATTGGGGCATTATAAAAAACTATGAAAACCTTTCAAGTGGAAATCAAAATATTGAGAAATTAAACCCTGAATATAGCCCCACATATCATCTTATGTATTCAAATTTGTCCAACTTACATTAAAGGAAAAAATTAACCATTCCTTGCCAATGTGCCAAGAAAGATGAAAAATTCAGTGACCGCTTCTTTAGTTAGACTAACAGGATGGTTCAACTTATTTAGTACTGCAAGTTGATGATCAGTTCGTCCATCTACTTCTTGCATTTGTGTAGCGCCTCCTTTTCTTTTATTATTATAAGGGCCTATAATAATATCAATGACAAAATTACTGAAATACAATTTTTGGAATAGTATGAACTAATATATATACTCTTGCCTTCTCCAGATTGTTTATTTTCTTATAAATTAGGAAGTTCTGACAGATCTTACTGCACTCGTTCAACTGTGGGTTATGATGCACGAATGATTGAGTTAGGCAATTTTTGTCACACTTGCTTCTCTACTGGTGCTGCAAGAGCGGTGGAATCCGTAGACACCAATTGCACTTGTTATGTTACTTGAGATTTAGCTAGCACTTGTTGCACTTTTTCTTGTACTTGATATATAGGTGGAAAGTTGTTTGACTTCTTCTTCTACTTTTGATTATTATACTTTGCATTTATGTCGCCTATATTCCTCTTCTTGTGTTCTAGTATTTGTTTGTTTCGTATATCTGCTTGTGATCCAACTAAAAGAAAGTTTTTAGATTTCTGATGATTTATCAAAAACCCTCATTGATTCATCATTATTTAAGTCTCTGTATAGTCAAGATAAAAAATGTAATGTCAAGCAGGTGAAAATAACAAACAAAAACTTAAAACCTTTCATTTCTAGACTAGTAGACAGGCATGGGTTCCTCAAATATTCAGAAATGTTATCTTTGTTTATTAATTATCTTATTTTCACATTTTTATTTTGCAATATAATATATGTTATTCCTGGAAGGGATGATAGGTGCAATTAGAAAGTGCTACTCAAGAACCAGATATGACCGGCAGGATGTTTTGTTGTAGAGGGTGAAAAAGTTGGGACCTAAATACAAGTAGAACAATTATAGTAATTATTCCCTACTATGTTATATATATATATATATATTTGTGGTAGTATACAACAGAAAACTGGTTCTCATTCACCAGTGATGTCTTTGGTAAGCTGAAGCAATGCATTGACAAAAGATGTGCTCTAGTATTTGATTTATTATTGGTGTTATATTGTTAATGGGAGAAATATGTAGTTTTTGTGTATTTACTGTAACGAACTAAGTATCAGCAATTAGCAGAGAATAACTAATAATGCCCGATGCAATATTACCTACCTTGCACTTGCTTTAAAGTATGCTGGTAACATTTTTTGCATTCTGCTGAAGTTTACTAACTGAATTACTCAAGAGAAGATGAATGAAAGCCACTCACTTAGTTTGTGCTAATGGATAGCTCATCATCTACATTTTAAGGATTCTTTTCTTGTTTACTGAGACCATTCCATTCATAAACCAAAGGCACAGGAAAATTGTAATACCCTGTATTTTGCAAGCTTAATTTAGCTCTAAGTACGTGAGTAATTCTATATATAATATTTTTATAATAGTCAGTATTTTTTATTTTAGAGCTTACCAATGCGTAGGAAATTCAGTTAGCTTTCCAATGATATAAAATTTACCAAAATCCGATTCTTGGGTGAAGAGTTATAGCATATTTCATAAAACAATGTGCAAAATTTGCAATAAGCGTGTCACGGAGCATGACCAAAGGATATTTGTCAAATCCAGTGAGTCTCCGTGATCCTGGCGCATCGCGCTAAGACTCATTTTCAAAATTATCATTTTTCCAGTAATGCTACGCAATGTCGTCGCGTCGTAGTGAGCTTTCAGGTCTCACCCAGTATGGCAACACGATTCTACCACATCATGCCATGGGCCACATTCACAATTGTCAATTTATATTGACATGGCATGATAGCACCGCATCACGCCGGGTACCAAAATCGAGAATTTTTAGTTAATTTTGAGCTTTACTTTCTAAGGGCTTTAACCCTAAAGGAGCAATAAATGCTCATTATTTCATTATTTTCTCAAGATAAATATTCTCTCACTAATAAAAAATCCTAGCTTCAAGAATCAAGGTCAATCTCAAGAAATCCATCCAAGAATCTTCAAGAAATAAAACACCCGGGTATGTTAGGTGTTCATCTATTCACGAATCCATTTTGAAAACCACAAGATTGTTCATTCATGATTTATATGTTTGAAATTGGATTGTATTTATATTCATGACATTAATTGAGTATAAATCCATGATTAATTGTGGTTACCATGAAATTGAAATAGCACGTATGTTGAATTGTGTAATTCCCATGTTATAACCCATGAATGTGCTAGTTTGGGAATTATAGTTGTAATGTTTATATGTTATTCATGATTATGTTAATTTAGTTTTTTTCAACATGTGTTTGATTGAATGATTGTGTGACTTAAATGGTGAAATCATGATATGTTAGCATATGTACAAGCTTATACCCTACAAGTGTTTGATAAAATGTCTCTATGAATGAATTATAGACAAGTGTATATTGTTATGACTTTCAAGATCATGTTATGCTTTATTTTTCATACTATCGAGTCCTGAGGGTATTTAATACCTAAACATCTAGTTTTTTACCTATAGCTACAGTTAGTTAAAGAATAGTCTCAATCATGTCACGATCAGGAGAACTCAGTCAGTTACAAACTTCAGTAAAACTTAGTATCAATCTAGTTTAGCTTAGTTTAGTATATCAGTCAATGTATTTTAGTTGGGAGTAGGATTAAGCACCGAGTGATCCTATGGATGGGGACTTAACTACTATTAGAGGGTTTGATCCTTAGAAGTATTTCTTGCATTCCAAAACTACGTAGCCAGCGTAGGTTGAGAAATCAACCTATAAGTTGAGGGTTGATGAGTTGTTTTAACCTTCCTGTTGAGGGTTCCACAATTCTCATTAGAACACCGGCCAGATGAGTTTAACTCTTTAGTGACTTTACCCATGGTACGGTACAGACACCCTTCCAATTGGGTTACAGGTTGGACCCTAGATATCTTATTTGGTTCATGTCAGTTAGATGATTACTTACCACAGTCTCAGTTTCAGTCTTCAATATGAAACTCAGTTCAGCTCTATAAAATCAGGACTGTCAGATATAGCCAATCAATATCAATAACTTAGTTATCAGTAATATCAGATTATCATTTATTTAGTATCAGAACTTGGTACTTAGCTTTAGAAAAAATTATTACAGTATACACGTATAAGCATAGTATTTCATACTCAGTATTCACTGTAGTTTCAGATATCTATTTATAGTAGTTTCAGTTACTTTATATCATTCAGTCAATTATTATTCGTACATATGAACTCTCGCATTCAGACTTAGCTCATCTAGCATACCAATACATTCTACATACTGACGCACATAAACAGATTCAGATTCAGCCAATAGTATCAAATTTAGTAGTGAGTCCTCATTTATGGAGGATATACTTTTATTTTAGTATTATAAGTAGCACAGTATTTCAGTAGTCAAAGTTAGTTGGAGGCTTGCCCCATCAACTCCACTTTCATACTTTTCCGTTAGAGTCTTTTTAGACTAGACTTTCAGATAGTATTTAGTTTTACCGAGTATTATTGTTACAGTTGGTATTCTTTATTAGTATTTTAGGTTTTGAACCTTCTGGTATTTTAGCCTACTTTTCTCATTTACTACAGTATTACTATTTAGTGCTCACAGTAGATATCTATCATGGGTTAGCTTGTGGTCCTTTGGGGTCGTATGCACCGTGTAGCATCTGGGTACAGACTCGGGGCATTACAAACTTTGTATCAGAGCCTAAGGTTTAATAAAGTCCTAGCAAGACTTAAAGCCACATCAAGTAGAGTCTTGTTCATGGGTGTGTAGTGCGCCACACTTATGGGCAGGAGGCGGTGAGATGTTTTAGGAAAAATTTCCCTTTTTTCAGTATTCACGTCATGCGAGTAAGCATGAGATTAAGTTAAACTATCAATCTAATTCATTTATTTCTTCTTTATGGAACATGCCTCCCAAAAAGACTAACGAAAAAAGAACAGGGAATCGGTCAGCACCTCATCCCATTCAAGCAAATCCCCTAGACGATCACGTCTCTCATGAAGAATTCAGAGTTACATTCACTACTCTAGCCTATTTAGTAGCAGCTCAGAATGAACGACCAACTACTGTTTAGGCTAACCAGTAACCAATACTACAGTAGATAGGATTTGGGTCTTTACCCAAATAAATCATCCCTTATTCTTAGGATATAAGTCAGAAGAAGATCCATAAGAGTTCCTTGATCAGGTTTAGAAAGTCACAGATATCATGGGAGTGACTTCCAGTGAGAGTGCTGAGTTAGTTGCCTATCAACTACAAGATGTAGCTCATACATGGTTCAAGTAGTGGAAGGTAGAGAGGGGTACATATGAAAAGCCCATAGAGTGGGAGGAGTTTTCTATGACCTTCCTAGATAGGTTCTTTCCCTTATAGCTGAGAGAAGCTAATGTGTTAGAGTCTATAAATATCAGGTAAGGTAACATGAGCATGAATGAGTATTCCATCAATTTTACTAAGTTAGCCAGGTATGCTCCCCATGTAGTTGCAGATAGTAGGTCCAAAATGAGCAAATTTATATCTGAGGTATCAGACCTCAGATAGTATTATTAAAGAGTGCAGAACTACGATGTTGATTAAGGAAATGGACATATCCAGAATCGTGGTCCATGGTTAGCTGATAGAATAGGCTAAGAATAAGGAGAGAGAGGCAGAACAAAAGACCTAGAAAAGGTAACTTTTATTTCAATTAGCCTAAGTCAAAAGGCGGTAATCGTTCTTAGTTATATCCAAAATCTTTGATTCAAACTCCATCCTCAACCAGTGCTCCAGTCCCTAAGTTCAAAAATAGTAACAAAGATAGGGCGCCAGACTCTAAATCTCATGGTAGTGTCATTAGTGCATGAATAAATCCTCTTTGTCATACATATAGCAGAAACTATTAGGGTGTCTATAGAGCTAACGGTGACGTTTGTTTTGGGTATGATAAGCCAGGACATAGAGTTAGAGATTGTCCTCATTTAGGTTCTAAGGGTTAGTATAATCGACCCCTTGCTCAGTCTAGTCGCTTGAATCAGCAGGGTGCTATTTCTAGTGCCACTATTGGGCAATGCCCAAATAAGATTTATGCACTTTAGTCCACATAAGATTAGGAAAATTCTCCTGATATGGTCACTAGTATGTTACAGATCTTCTATTTACAAGCTTATGCCTTGTTATATCTAAGAACTTCTCTATTTTTTATAACCCTTACATAGTAGTCGACTTCAAAGTCAAAGAAAAAATCTTAATAGAACCATTCTTAGTCTCCACCCCAATGGGTCAGTCTATCATAGCCCGATGGGTATACAGAAATAGTCCGGTTATGATATCTCAGAAAGTCACTTCAGCAGATCTAGTAAAATTAGAGATGACAGATTTCGATGTCATTCTTAGCATAGATTGGATCCATTAATACTATGCCTCAGCTGATTGAAGAAATAAAATAGTTTATTTTCAGTTTCCAAATGAACCAGTCCTTGAATAGGGGGTAGTATTACAACGCTTAAGGGTTAGTTGATTTCATACCTTAGAGCAAGAAAAATGGTATCCAAGGGATGTTTATATCCTCTATTGCTAGTCAAATACTCTAGTTTAGAAACTCCTAGTCTTGAGTCAGTTCCAGTAGTAAATGACTTCTCACATGTGTTTCCCAAAAATCTTTCGGTAGTTCATCCCATTAGGAAAATTAACTTCAGAATCGACCTTCTTCTAGACACTCAACCTATATCTAATCCACCATACAAAATGGCACTAGTTGAACTCAGATAGTTAAAAAGAGTAGTTGAAGATCTCCTAGGTAAGCGATTCATCAAACCTACCTTTTTATTTTGGGGCGCACTAGTTCTACTCGTGTGTAAGAAAGATGGTTCTCTCAGAATGTGTATACACTACCATTAGTTGAACAAAGTCACAATCAAGAAAAATACCAACTTTCTAGAGTTGATGACTTGCTAGACCAACTTCAGGATGCCAGTTACTTTTCTAAGATAGACCTCAGATTAGGCTATCATCAGCTCAGAGTTAGGGAATATGACATTCTAAAAATAGCTTTTTGAACCTAGAATGGTCCCTTTGAGTTCCTAGTCATGTCATTTAGTCTTAGTAATTCCACAGCAACCTTCATGGACTTATTGAATTGATTTTTCAACCACTACTAGGACATGTTTGTTATAGTCTTCACCAATGACATTCTTGTCTATTCTCATAGCAGGAATGATCACGCAGATCATCGCAAAATTGTACTTAAGACTCTCAAAGCCCATTAATTGTTTGCCAAATTCAGTAAGTGTGAATTTTTGCTAAGTTTTGTAGCATTCCTTGGTCATATTAGTTCTGATGATTGCATTAGAGTTGATCCTCAAAAGACCGAAGCGATAAGAAAATGGCCTAGACCCATTTCTCTATTAGATATCAAGAGTTTCTTAGGTTTAGCTGGATATTATCATTTGTTTGTTGAAGGGTTTTCATCTATTGCATTGCCCATGTCCAGATTGACACAGAAGAAAGTCCAGTTTCAGTGCTCAGATTCCTGCGAGAAGAGTTTTCAAGAGGTGAACACTAGAATCACCTTACCCCTAGTTTTGACTCTACCAGATGGTTCAGATGGGTTTGTTATGTATTGTGATGCATTTAAAGTAGGTTTAGGTTGTGCCCTAATGTAGAGAGGTAATGTCATAGCCTATGCATCTAGACAGCTTAAGCCCTATGAGAAGAATTACCCAACCTATGATCTTGAATTAGTGGCTATAGTGTTTACCTTAAAGATTTGGTGACACTATTTATATAGGGTGCATGTAGATATGTTCATAGATCATAGGATCTTGAAGTATGTGTTCCCTTAGAATAATTTGAATTTCCATCAGGGAATGTGGTTAGAGCTATTGAAAGATTATGACATGAGTGTTCTGTATCATTCAGACAAGGACAATGTAGTGGCTAATGCTCTCAGTAGGTTATTTATGGGTAGTTTTTCTCACATTAAGAATGATAAGAAGAAATTATCTCAAGAAGTTAATCAGCTTCCCCGACTAGGTGTTTGGTTAGTCGATTTAGTAGATAGTAGTATGTGGGTTCAGAACAGTTTGGAATCATCCCTAGTTTCTGAGGTGAAGAAAAAGCAGGATAGAGATCCTAGCCTAGTTAAGTTAAAAGAGTCATCTAGATATCAGAAAGTAAAGGTTTTCTCCCAAGGGGGAGATGGTTGTTTGCATTGCTAGGGTCGGCTTTGTGTGCCAGGTATAGAGGACTTGAGGCAATGAATTCTGGCAGAAGTACAATTTGTGAAAGATATATTGGTGGAGTAGGATAAAAAGGGATATGTTAGAGTTTGTAGCTAAGTGCTCTATGTGTCAGTAGGTTAACATTGAGAATCAAAAGACTAGTGGGTCCATAAAGGAGTTCAGTATTCCCAAATAGATATGGGAAGAAGTAAACATAGACTTTGTGAAGGGTTTGCCTCATACTCAATATCAGCATAATTTGATTTGGGTTATCATAGACATGATGATCAAATCAACTTATTTCTTTCCAAATCAAACCTCCTATTTAACTGAGGACTACGCCAAATTCTATATCAGAAAGTTGGTTAGTTACACGGAGTCCTAGTGTCTATCATATCAGATAGAGGTACCTAGTTTACCTCTTATTTATGGAAGGCATTCAAAAAGGGTCTTGGTACCTAAGTTCAGCTCAGTACAGCCTTCCACCTTCAGACAGATGGTCAATAAGAAAGGACCATTCAGACTCTAGAAGATATGTTGAGAGCATACGTTGTTGATTTTAAGGGTAGTTGGGATGACCAATTGCCTTTGATTGAGTTCGCATATAATAACATCTATCATTCCAGTATTCAGATGGCTTCGTTTGAGGCTCTCTATTATAGGATATGTAGATCTCTTATTGGTTGGTTTAACGTAGGTAAGGTTGTAGTAGTAAGGAGTGATTTCATGATTAGTTCCTTAGAGAAGAATTAGTTGATAAGAGAACAGATTAAGACAACCCAGAGATAACATAAATCATATGAACAAATGGCAGTTGTAAAAACCAGTGAGCCTCTGCGATCCTGGCTCATTGCGCCAAGGCTCATTTTTACAATTGTCTTTTTTCCAGTGAAGCTATGCGATGTCGCTACGTTGCAGTTAACTTCAATGTCTCATCCAGTGAGGCAATGCAATTTCACTACATCATGCCACCAGCCATATTCACAAATGTCAATTTCTAGTGACACGGTGCAATAGCACCACATCGCACCGGGTGTCAAAATCGGGAAATTTTAGTTAATTCTGAGTTTTAATTTTCAATGGCTTTTAGGTCCTTTTTTTTTATTCCAGTCAGCTTAAAACACAAAATTTAACCCTAAAGGAGCACTTAATTCCTTGTTATTTCATTATTTTGTCAAGATCAAAAAACTTTCTCTCCCTAATAGAAAGCCCTAGCTTCAAGAATCAAGGTCAATCTTACGAAATCTATCCAAGAATGTTCAAAATTAAAACACCTAGGTATTTTAGGTGTTCATCTATGTATTCCTTTAACCTATAGAAACCACGAATCCATTTTTAAAACTACAAGATTGTTGATTCATGATTTACATGTTTAAAATTGAATTGTATTCATGTTCATGACATTAATTGAGTTTTAATCCATTATTAATCGTGGTTCCATGAAATTGAAATAGCATGTATGTTGAATTGTGTAATTCCTATGTTATAACCTATGAATGTGCAAGTTTGGATATTGTAGTTGCAATGTTTATATTTTATTCATGATTATGTGCATTTAGTTGTGCTCAACAAGTGTTTGATTGATTGACCATATGACATAAATAGTGAAATCATGATATGTTAGTATATATACAAGCTTATTCCCTACAAATGTTTGATTAAATATCTCTGTGAATGAATTATCGACAAGTGTACGTTGTTATGTCTTTCAAGATCATGTTATGCTTTATTTTTCATGCTATCAAAACTTGGGGGTATTTAATACTCAAAAATCTAGCTGTTTACCTTGAGCTATAGTCAGTTATAGAATATTTTTAGTCATCCCACAATGTATAGAACCCAGTCGGTTATAGACTTCAGTAAAATTCAGTATAAGTTTAGTTCAGCTCAGTTCAGTATATCAATCAGTGTCTCTCAGTTACGAGTAGGATTCAACACCCAGTAAACCCAAAGACGGGGACTCACCTGGTAGTACAGGGTATGATCCTTAGAAGTAGTCCTTGTATTCCAAAACTACATAGCTAGCGTAAATTGAGACATCAACTAACCAATTTAGGGTTAATGAGGTGTTTTAACCTGCCTGTTGAGGGTTCCACCATTCTCATTAGAATGCCTTCCAGATGAGGGTAACTCTTCAGTGTCTTTACTCATGGCATGGTACTGACACCCATCCAACTGGGGTTACAAGTTGAACCCCAGTTTCTTATTTGGGGTATGTCCATTAGACTATTACTTCCCACAGTCTCAGTTTCAGTCTTCAGTATAGAACTCAGTTCTATTTTATAGAATCAGAATTCTCAAATATAGTCAATCAATATCAGTAACTTAGTTATCAATAATCTCAGATTATCAATTACTCAGTATCAGAACTCAGTACTTAGCTTCAGAATAGCTCTGTTAGAGTATACAAGTATATGCAAAGCATTACATACTTAGTATTCACAGTAGTTTCAGATATCATTTTACAGTAGTTTCAGTTACTCTGTATCATTTAGTCAGTTATTGTTCATGCATATGAACCCTCGCTTTCAGACTTACCTCATCTAGCAGACCAGTACATTCCACATACTGGTGTATACTTTCCCTTTCTCTATGGTGTCTCATATTATGGGTTCAAATGCTTAGGTTCCTGACCACGTATGGACAGATTAAGATTTAGCCAGCAGTATCAGATTTAGTAGTGAGTCCTCATTTATCGAGGATATGATTTTATTTAATTATTATCAGTATTTTAGTATTCGAAGTTATTTGGGGGCTTGTCCCATCAACTCCACTTTCAGACAGTTAGTTAGAGGCTTTTAAGACTAGACTTTTAGACAGTATTCAGTTTTCCAAATTGTTATTATTATAGTTGATATTTTTTTATCAGTATTTCAGATTTTAAACCTTATGGCATTTCAGCCTACTTTCCACATTTATTACAGAATTACTATTCAGTGCCCACAGAAGATTTCAGTCATGGGTCAGCTTGTAGTCCTTCGGAGTCGTAAGCAACATGTAGCGTTTGGGGTATAGACTCGGGGAGATACAAAAATGGGTTGCCAATTCACATTCAGTATGGTGTAGTAGTTTATCATATAGTAGCACACTAACTGTTCTACAATGCTCACTCCACTGATAACTCAATTCATGTAAAACTGGATGTTTGAGTTTTCTATTTTATGTTTTTATTTATGCCATCAAATGCAGATCAAATTTTGGAAAGGCATAAAAGTAGGATCAATTAGAATCAGATCAGAGGAGATAAACTCTAGATTATAGTTGAATAGATAGTCCTAAAGACTATTTAACACCTTACAAGTCGCTGCACAATTGCGTTTCAATAGATTTCTTATATATTGTTTGGGACTTTAATGATACTAGATTATGTTTCCAACGGAGGAAGAGGAAAGAGAGGAAATGAATGAGATTGGAATTCGATCAAACGTAAAAGAGGTGCATTTAATATGCATAGCATATCTAAAATCCATTCCCATAAATAAGGAGATAATATCTTAACAAAACCCAAATCCCTAGGCTAGCATTTTAATAATATGTATAAATAAGATCCATAATTTACTGGTAGCAGGGAAACACCACTATTATTGATTTAACTTTTTCAAACACAACCATACTGTTGAAATAAACCAAATATGTTATCAAACCATAGCTTGATTTACTGGTTACTTAAGAGATTATTGATACATGATGGGTACAGAAGAATCATAACATGTGTTAGTAATCATGGCGTTGAAAATTTTAACATCAAAAAGCATGATGAGATGAGCCTAAATGAAGCAAGATAATGAAGATTCAAAAATCGCCTTAACTAGCTTGAAGTGAGGCATTATAGTGGTTGTTAATTTGAAGTCAGTAAGCATGACATAAAGAAATCACTAGTCGATTATGTCTTATTTTATCCCATGTTTTTTGTATTACGCAGTACAGCTAGGCCCACAGGCAAAATATATGACACAATAGTCCGTGTTATAGAAACAAACCTATTTCATTATGTTGGATCGCCGATCAGATAACTGCGTGCTCAAAGGGCTAAAAATTTTCTTTAGAAGCCTATAAAAAAAGGATAATAAGCTATTTCAAAATACCTGAAATCGGGATCGCATAACCTCAAAAGGTTTTAGTTAAATACATTATTCGTAATAGAGATCAAAAAAAATTATTGGACCCTAGAGGTATTGCATAATGCTCCCAAACTCCTAAAATCCATATTATCAATAAAGATAAAACAAACTTATCACACCCCTAATATACCTGAAATGGATCTTGAAAAAATGATTGTCAGCTTAGAAGAAACTCGTAGTGTTTCATATAAAGAGGAAATACTGAGACGTAATGTTCTCTCTATATTTAGAATTAACTTGATCAATTTTCTAAACAAGCATGGATATAAAATATGTACGAAAATAAAATTTCACACTTATAAAAAAATGAAACTAATGATGAGAGTATATTTACAAAAACATTGTTTTCTAATCATCTTCCTCCATCTTATCCCAATCATTATATTCAAACTTATCCTCTTCTTCCGATGTTTCCACAACTATATCGTCTTAATGTTATTTAGTAGATGGAATGTCAACAACAACAATGGCTCCATCTTCTGTTTCCCATCTAAAGTCACCCTCATCTAATCTAGTTGAGGGACCAATGTCATCATTAGGCTCCCTCCAAATTGTTTCTCCCATATTAGGGAAATTCTCTTTCTCTAGATCGTACGAATCAACAGTCACATTATTCCTTGCATAATAAACATATTTCTCAATTGGATCCGCAACATAAAAAGCATGATAAACATGTGATGCGAACACAAAAGTATCATTTTGAATGCATAACTTGTTGAGGTATACCCTAGTTAAACTATACTCATCTGTTTTATTCTGATGTCAATCATATCTAAACAATACAACACTAAAATAACAATAGTAAACAATCTCAATAATATCTCGAATAACTCCATAATAAATCATGTATCCGTCTATAGGATTTTGGTCCCTAGCACTAGTAAAACTCTCAGTTGTTGCTAAGAAAGTCACTCCACTATTTTGAGTCTTGCGTGGGGCATCTCGATTTTTTGTATGAAATCGATATCCATTGATGAAATATGTGCTATATCTCTTTGTCACCAATTATTCCCCCTAGATAACAATTTTAAATGATGGGATACTTCAATATTTTTAACTTTCTATTCAAACCAACTACTGAATTCACGACTATGATTCCTTGCTCTTATTGGTGCATTGGATCTAGTATGATTACTCAATGAATTTTTATGTTTCCTGTAATCAAGAATATTGAAAATATAATCAATATCCTTTATAAATAGATGTTTTTGTACCTTATCATAAACAAAAAATGAAGTTTAATATGTAGATATCTTATCACCACTTCTTCATTTCTCATATTAAAAAAGACATATCGATGTGCTTCATAATGTAACTTTGTATCCATAAAAAAAGAGAATTTTTTTTCTTCTCACTTCCAATTGGATGACCATTCTTAGGGAATATAGGGAACAAATACAGAATGGATTCCTCATCTTCAATTTGGTTCCTACAAAATCACATCTTCACACTATCATGTAGGTATCTTGAACAAAATGTCAAACACTCATCAACCAAATAACCTTCTTCTATTGATGATTATGGACATGATAGAATACTAACGAGCCCCTTAAGGTTACATAGGTCCCTCTCAATGGAATGCATCCAGCATAGATGAATAATACCCCTAAGCTTAATTTAATTTATTAAATAAATAGGCAAATGCAGGATTATATCAAAAAATGTTGGATGAAAAATCATTTTAAGCATAGATATTATTTCATCAATTTCAGACTCTAGTTTTTCAATACCTCTCATCCTATTTACCTTACAATATATGGCTTTAAATATAGCACAACCTAATCAATGTCAATGCAACATTCTTAGGTAGCACTTTTCTAATAGAAACCTGTAGCAAGTGATGCATTATAAAATGAGCATCATGACTCCTGTACTCTGATATCTTCTTCTCCTTTATATGCACGCAATCTAATATATTTGAAGCACACCCTTTAGGTAATTTGAGATTTTTCAAGATGCTACAAATCAATTTTTCTATTCCGATTCCATGAAGAATGAAGATTGAGCGAAACTTTTATTTTCATTACTATCTTCTAATGGTTGTAGCTCCTCCCTTATTCCTATTTCTTTTAAGTCATACTAACAATTTGCATGATCTTCTGACTTTTCATCTATCTCTGATATAGTCCAAAGCAAACTATCACATATATTCTTTCTATGTGTATTGGATCAAGATTGTGCCTCAATTTGTTATCTGGCCAATATGACAATACAAAAAAATAGATATTTTCTTCAAAAGACCCTTATTATCTCAAGACATTTTATTTTTACCCTTTCCAAGAACATTGTTGAATCAGGGAAACTCATCAAGAACTTCTATACCCGACAAAGGAATGGGTGCAGGTCTATGTTCCTCCTTACCATCAAATGACTTCCTATATTTTAGCATTGGATGATTATGAGGAAAAAATCTCTGATGACCCAAATAACATATCTTTCGACTACGTTTGAGAAATCGAGAGCATGTTTTATGATTGAAAGTAGGGCATGCCAATTTTCCTTTAGTGCTCTATCCTAAAAGCATTTCTAATGCTAGAAAGTCAATAACTTCCCATATTAAGGGTGCATGCATTTTGAATGTTTGTTTGGTTTCAGTATCATATGTATCTATTCTTGATTCCCATACTTCGTTTAATTCATTAATTAGTGGTTGTAGTTACTTGTTATACTATATTTTAGTTAAGTTTCCATATTGTCATCTTGGGTTGGCCAAATGACCCTACCAATTAAATGTTGTTTTCTTATGTGTTGCTACTAAACTTGCTCTTACTTTTGTGAGTGCAGCACATATTCCAGTGACTACTATGAGACCTCGCTTGTGATTCCTATGGTTGATTCCAAATTATAGGGTGAGCAACATGTTCTAGGCTACCATGGAATCGTTCCTCTTTTACAAGGTTCTTTATTTTTGAACTTAAGTTTATTTTTTAATTTTTAAGGTTGTATCCTATAATGACTGCCTAGGTCATTTTATGAACTTCTATGTATTTTTGTCATTTAAAGCTTTCATATAGCTACCCTAAGTCACTTATGAACTGATAGAGCAGACAGTTTGGTAATCGGACATTTCCCCTATTTTTAAGGACAATAAACTATTTTGAATTCTTCGCTAGTAAGGATTGACTATTGAGAAAAAAACATCAATCAAACAACCTTGTATGCCAATTTTGAAAGTCTCAAGAGTTTTGGAACATAGATTTTAGGCTAGGGGACCTACGGATCAGTTCACAAGTCTTTTAGACTCATTCTGAGCTATTGACCAAAAGTTGATAAAAATGGCACTAGTGTATGGGACCTACTTTTCATCAAAATGACCTTGGATGGAAATTTTGACTAAGCTATTGAGTCCATAATATAAAATGTTAAAGGGTAGTGTTGGAACCTTGGAGGTTGCACCATACAGTGAGGGACCGTTTCCCTCAAAATTAGTCATAAGTAATGAATCACTAAAGCACTAAGAAAGGTAAAACTTTACTGAAAATAAAGGAACACACTAATTAAACGTGGAAACTCCCTTACTCTAGGTGGAAAAACTACAACTTGGCCTCACAATCTCTCCAAAATCCACTATAATTGACCTCTTTATTACAAACTTTACTTGAACCTAACTCTAGGTTCCTCCTGCTTGTAATAACTCTACTACAAGATGAACTTGACAACACTGCCAAGACTCCTCAACACTGATTAACTCTAATCACTATCAAGCTTAGGCAACTCTACCTAAGCACTTTAAAAGAAAAATAAAGCATTACTCTTATAGTGTGAGTAATTCAATTACAAACCCATATCTAACTCAAGAACGTTTTCACTATAGGCATATAAAAACTAAGAACTTGAGCTTAAATTGAGTTCTCGCTTTTTTTTCTTTTCACTCTTCCGAATTTAAAAAAACCACTTGATAGAGAAGTATGCTTTACCATTTATAGTTGAGTGATTATTAGGGTTTAAATGCAATTATACCAGGTGTCCAAAATAGTAAAAGCAGCACATGTGCAGTTTGTAGCCATTTGCTCATTATCAAAATAAGATACAACAGATAGCATAGTTCTTTTGGATTTATGGGATTCCAAATGTATCCTGAGGGGTCGATGTAGACTTAAAAAAATTTCAAGTCTTACACTGGTGAACTTAGGTGATGTATCTGCTAAAGCGACCCTTTGGGAGATTTAGCGAACACCGCTTAAGCGGCCTTCTTGGCACTTTAGAAGCCTCGCTAGCCCCAGTGATCCACTTTAGTGGAAAGCTGACAGCTAAATCTTATTCCACTTTAGCGGAAACTTGTCTTTTTAAGCAGTATGATAGGCCTCGTTGGGCACCGCTTTAGCGATGACTGCTTAAGAAGCTTAGTATATGCTTATGCGGCACGTGGGATCCACTAAATTCCATAATTAGCCTAATTTTCTCCCATTTTTCTCATAAGTTAAAAAGTGAAAAACCCTAGAGAGTGATGAAACTTAGGACAGGCATTAATAGTTGATTTTGGGGTATTTGTGAGAGTGGATTTCCCATTTCTTCTCTGAATTCTTTTTAAGTTTCCATTAAATTCATTGTTATATTCTCTATCATTTCTAGAAATCCCTGGATATTGATGGGTTGATTTTAGCATAATTTGAGTTCAAAATGTACCCATTTTAAGGATACATATTTTGAGCATCGAGGATGTGTTGATGGTTTTGAAAATGCGATTCCACAAGTGGTCACACATGGAATTTTTACATGATTTTGGGACCAAGGCATAAAAAGGTAACATAGGTATAATTGCTCTTGTGTTTATTCAGTAGATTATCATTTTAATAGCGTTGCACTGTGAGAAAACTTCTCAAAAGAGAAAATCACCAATTTAGTGTATTTCACCTAGCTTTCTTGGGCGTCCAGGTAGGTTAGGTTTATTTTTCTCATAGATTAGTATTAATTGTAGTATATTTATTATAATGTTCTAGATATGGGTAGGGTATTAGGTTATGAAGGTATAGTTAGTATAATTTGGAGTAGTTTGCTTATTAAGGAACAGTAAATTAGGTATAATGTACTTAGATCCTTATGCTATAGGTGGAATTCCTATCTCAGGAATAAATGTGGCTTACTTAACATCTAAAAGTGAATTTAGAACCTTAGCCAAGTATATGGTATAATTTGCATTGTACTAAAATTTCAGGGATTAGAAGTGGGTCCCTTCGACCCGCCATAGGCCAAGACTATTATTAGCTTCTTGTAGATTTTTAGGCATGTTATATTATTTAAATAAACATTATTGATATTTAAGAGGCTATATAAGCAATGTTGAACTATATATTGGTACTTGGTAGATGATACTAGTTCCTATATGAGTTCCACGATTTATGACTTGAGTTCCTATTCAAGCTTAGCAAATGATGATTTTGAGCTTTAGTTCAAGTTTGACAAATGATGTTATGAGTTTCGGTCAAGACTGTCATTGAGAGGCTATTTATGAAAGTTGTGCAACTGGTTCGAGTCAAGTGATTATGATATGGATGGGTTGGTAGTTATGTTTTTGGAATATGATTACTTAGGCTACTTCCATTTACTTCTCCACCTCGATTGTTTCCTCTGGGCTTATGGGGGGGCCTCATTGGTTTATTTACTTTTCTTCATTTACTTTCTTATGGGCCCCAGCTTTGTAGTGATAGTTATGTGTTATTTTATGTTATTATTTTGGATCATCGATTTGTTTATAGTATGTGAAGAATTATTCTAGGTTTGCCCTCTGTAATAACCCGCACAATCCTAAGTCCAAAATTCAGCTTATTTGGCTTTACAAGCCTCAAGACTTAGAAAATTCTGATAAGTTTTCAACACTTAGTCTCATTTTAGACCTCTAAACTTTGGGGATTTATTTGATGACCTTCCTGACCTTCGGTTTTGGATTTTCAGGTTGTGTTACAATAGGGCAAGGTTGTAGTACACTCGGGGTGAGTCTCAAAATTTTTATAACTCGTTCAGGGCATGTTTGCATTTTCAAAACAGTGGGTTATCGCGATAGTCCCGTGTCGCAAGGCCCAGTCAGGTTGAATAGGAGTCATGACACGATGCCCAATCAACTTTATTAGGGGTCACGCCGCGAGGCCTATAGCGAGGGCACCCAGTTTTCAGCATTTTATTCCAAGCTTTGAGAGGTATTTTGGTCAACTCTCCACCCCTATATAAGACAAAAACATGGGATTTAGGCTTCAAAACACCTCAATATACTCCTTTTTGCTGAAATTCTCTCAAGAAACATCAATAACAAGTCAAGGGTTTGATTGGAGGTTTCAAATTCTAAGCCTATTTCACCGCTAAATTTCATGGATTCTTAATCTAACGTATGCGTAGTGTTCATCCACGGATCCCTTTCGTACATGGAGTTCAAGAATCAATCCTTAAATAGTAAATTATGATTGTTTATGGTGATATGATCATACTCATGTTGGTACTTTCTATTTGTGCTAATTTTGATTGTAGTTTCATGACGGTTATGATTATGTTAGTTGGAACCCATGAATTGGGTGGTTTAGTATAGTGCAAATTTATGAAACACACCTATGCCTTAAAGAGTGCATGCAAGGTTTTTGATAAAATGCTTAGGATGCTAGAAATCATGTTTCCATGGCTCAATAGTATCTAATTATCAAGCCAATGTTAGCCATTATGATTGATATGAATCCCATGCTATAGTTATGTTGCTTGTGTTATGGTATGAAGTGTTCATGATAATGGTGTTATACAATATGTACATGATATATATCCATTCACTCCCTACCATGTACAAGATGTTGAAAAACTATATGTGATATACTACCCCTACTTATGATATTGTGAATCGTGGACTCTACTCTTATGATTAAGTCAGTCATGTGTGTCAGTTTCCTTCAATCGAGTCCTAGGGGTACTTGTACCTGAAAAATATAGTTGTGTACCTAGAGCCATGTCATGTTTCACGAAACCTGAAATCAAGCCATGATTCAGTAGAAATTAGTCAGTCATGTGACTCAGGAAACCTCATGATCTCAGTCAGTTATTAGATATCTGTAGTATTTCGTCAGTCAACGGAATTTAGTAAGATCAGTAAATGTCCAATCAGCTATTCATGTTCAGTCTCTTCAGATGGGAGTAGGAGTTAGCACCGAGTGAACCCAAGGATGGGAACTCACCTGTTATATGAGGGTATAATTATTAGCAGTCATCCTTCAATTCCAGAACTATGTATCCAGCATAGGTTAAGACATCATAGCCTGCAATAATAGGGTAGATGAGGTGGCTTAACCTGTTATATGAGGGTTCCCACCATTCTCACTAGAGTTACCTATTATATGAGGGTTACTCACACGTTGTCTTTACTAGTGGCGTGGTATTGACACCCTTCCAGTCAGGGCAGAGATTGGACCCCCAGCTCAGCTATAATAGCATATATGGGGCATTTTGGTTAAACAACTATCTCCCACAGTTTTCAATCTCAATCTCAGTAAAAGAACTTAGATAGTTCTTCAGATATCAGTATACTGGGACTATTAGATACAGTCAATTCAGTTATGGTACGGAACTCAGATAGTTCCATCAGATTTCAGAAAGTCATACACAGTGTCCCATGTTATCAGAACTACAATACTAGTCATGCTAAATATCAGTAAATCATATTTAAGTGTTCAGAGCTAGATATCATATATTAATGATTCCAGTTACTATGTATGAATGTTTGCACACTTACATTTATATCACTCAGTCAGTTGACATTGTTTATGCATGTAAAACCTTTTGCATTTAGCCTACCTCACTCGTATACTCAGTACTCCCAGTTGTGTTGATGCATTCATGCTATGGTGCTTTATTTTATATTACACCATAGGTTCACAGACACGAGTTCCAGATCAGCAGTAGTAGTAGTATTCCAGCACGCAGAGTTGCAGTGAGTCCTCATCCATTCGAGGACGATATTATTTTACTTCATTCAATATTTTAGTTCAGTTTTGCTACATGGAGTTAGTTGGAGACATGTTCCTTCAACTCCTTATTCAGACAGTATTTTGAGGTTTTCAGGTTTAGTTCAGATTTGATTCAGTTTTTAGTTGGTTTGGGTATTCGCTACCCCACATGGATGTTACAATTTCTTAGATATTTTATCCAGTTGAACCTTATGGCCTATTGTTCATGTTTTTTGGCATTTTTACGTTTATATTATGCATTGTACAGGTACAGATATCAGTCATGGGTTAGCTTGTGGTCCTTCGGGGTCATAAGCACCATGTAGCATTCTGGTTTAGAAAATCAGGGTGTTACACCCTCTTACCTTTGATTAGCCTATTTATCTTGCACTTTATTATACTTTAATATTATTTAGCATAGTCGGCCGATGATGCCTACTAAATACCTATGCCTTTGATACTCATACTATACTTTTGTACATTTTTGGTGTGGATCTGAGTACTAGTTCTTCCATTGATGGTGCGATCGTGCTTGATAGAGTTTAGAGATAGGGAAAGCTCTCGGAGTTGGAGTTGACCTTTTCTCCTTATATTTTCTTAAGTGCTTTATTTTTCGAGAATAATGTACATTTAACTATAATAGTACTCATATTGTTTTTGTTAGTGGCTCTTGTACCAACATTACTAGGCCATGAGATGTGATCATTATCTTATTTATCTTCCATATTATTATTATTATTCCATGTTTTTATTGCTTGTAAGATTTCACTTACATGTTTTTGGCATTTTACCATTTCTCTACTAAACTAGCCCATTGCTTTTAGCTTCGGACAGTGGTTTTGCTTACCTATTGATGGGATAAAGTAGGTGTTATCAGGACTCAAAAATTGTGTTCTGAAAAATTGGTATCAGACCATTAGGTTTCCAAGTATTGTTTTGACACGACCCAAACTAGGGCCTTGTTGTGTCGGGTGCCTCAACCCCAACTAGGACCGAAGGCTACCCCCAACACCCAAATTATAACTATCCTACTCCCTCTGTCTGAAGAATTTAAAGCATATAACAAGAGAAAAGAATAATCATCTAGGAACGTAAAATGATGTCTATATCCATATCCAAACAGTCATAACCAAATATCCAACCAATACCAATCTTAATGCCAATACTAATACCAATGCTAGAACTAATAACAACACCGTCTATGCCCATGTAGTCTGATAAAGCCTCTAACCAGAATCAAAGAACATCTAGTCTGGAAATGCCTCCGACTATATCAAAAACAAAAAAAAAATAACAATAATGAAAAGAAGTCCATAGCATGAAATAGAGGATTCATGAGTATGGAAGCTTACCACTTCAATCTCACTCAAAGCTGTCCTCGAATCCAAGTCACTGAGTAGGAAGAATGGTAGTATGGCATGTTCTTGTATTGTGCGGGAATATAACATTCGAAGACGGTTAACAGAGTAAATGCTCACATTTAACTTAGGGATAAAGGTAAAATAATGCCATCATTCAAAACCAAATCAAATAACCATATGAAATCACATATATATATATATCGTGTCGTGGGAGGGAACAAGGTTTAGCATGCATTTAAATCCTTAACCTGGGTTGTGTATCTTAACTGCAATAAAATCCGCTCACTGGCTATATGGGTTCAGCTCTCCCGGATGAAAAGGCCCCGATGTGTGTTAGCTGCATGAGCCAGGGGTATCAAGAAAGACCACAAAATACCCAAACCCATTTTAACGAAGATACAATCTTATTCATAGTATGAACCATGCTCATAGCTCATCAAGACCAAACCTAATGACGAAAATCATGAGTATCTAGTGTTCGTCCTTCAGACCCACACCTTCATGACTAGCTATCACAACCCGCATTATTTCCCAATTAAAACATTTAGCACATAACCAGACCACTAATTTCAAAAGTCAATTATTAAGGCATTATAAGGTGGTATCATCATACAACTATAGCTTTAAAGCAATGTCATTCTCCAACACTAAGGGTATTCCCACATACCCCGCAGACTCCATTATTAAAATCATTTGGGGGATTCTCAAATACCCCATAATGTTTTCAATTCAATCAAATTTATGGCCAAGAAGGCCCTTTTTAAATTTATTCATCAATAATTAAATTTTTTATTCAAAGCCTTAGTTCAAAACCAAATTCAAACTTATGACAATATCATTCTCGCTGACAATTTCACATACAGGTTGAGGTATGCCATTATCAAAATCAAAAATCATCAAATTTATGGTTCAACCAAGACACCTCTATTAAAACACCATTCTCATGCACCCACATGAGAAAAACCATGATTAAAAGAAGTATAGTCACAATCTAAAACACAGAAAACAATATTCAAGGATATCCATTCAAACCCCTAAATCTTGATTTCAAAACCCCACTAATGATTCATGAACAATGATTTAAAAATATGATTTTAGTAAACTAAAAATGAGCGAAGAGTCACATTCCTAAATTACAAAGATTCACAGAGAGAAATTGACCCTTAAGCCCTTAGATGACCGCTTTGGAAAAACCCTAACAAATTTTGCTTGAGAGGATTTTGAGAGAGTAAAGAGGGTGTTTAACTTTGTAAAGTGTGAAATGGATGACCAAAAATTTTTATAGGGATGTGGGTTATTAAGGAATTTAAGTGAGAAATTTCTAAAGTTCTCCCATCTTAAAACTATAAAAACACCGCAAGTGGTTATGAGACGACCCCTTGACTCGTGACCGCAACATATGACCCGTACCCTTGAGTCTTCACCAAGACAGTGAGTTGGACGCCCATACACTGTCCACCATATGACTCTATGACCCCACTCATGACCTTACCATGCAACTTGTATGGTCTAGTCTTTTCGAAGATAGAACCCAAGGGATTAGACACTGGACAACTTACGACTTAACCCTACCAATCGTAACCTTTCCTCATGGCTCTTTGTGAACCACTCATCCTCAGAGCCAAGTCAAGTCACTAAGTTAATAATTTAGTTAAGAATCATCCTAATTACCCATCACTACTTCTATCAATTGATACCACCAAGTCATTACCAAGAATAATAACCCAACGACCACCTACCGATCACCTAACTCATACCCATACCCTACGACTCGTATGATGAGTCGCTACTAGGACAGTGAGCTTAAAGCTTGCCAATTTTCCAAGGCCAAAATCCAGGGTGTTTCAATTATCCCACGCTTTGATCATTCAACCAACCTAGAATAATGGAACAAGGCATTTACTAGGACAATTAAACCCCCAAACATCTCTACTCTTACCTTTAAAATAGAAAATAGATGTCACAATATTTCTTTAACAAAGACAGACAACAAAGATGTTAAGAACAACACATACCTCAAGCACGATTTTCCATACTAGGAAATAGGAATGGATACTTGGAGCTTATTTCTTCTTCTTCAGCTTCCTATGTTGCCTCTTCCACCTTATGGTTTCTCCATAGAACCTTTACCGAAGCTACATCCTTGGTCCGCAATTAACGAGCGTGCCGGTCCAAGATTTTAATAGGGACTTTCTCATAAAATAGGGAATATGAAATACCAATATCCTTGATAAGAATAATTTATGACAGATTGCCCACACACTTTCTTATCAATGAAACATGGAACATCGGGTGAATGAAGCTCAAAATAGAAGGCTACTCCAACCCATACGCAATATTTCCAACCCTTCTCAAAACCAACTACATAATGACATACTAGTGACTAAGATTCCCATTCCTCCCAAACTGCATTAGTACTCCTTTCATAGGACATACTTCAAGAATACACTATCCCCAATCTCAAAATCTAACTTCTTACGCCTCACATATGCATAGGACTTTTTGTGACTTTTTGAGACTTTAAGACAATCCCAAATCACCTTCACCTTCTCCATGGATTGGTGAAACAAATTCGGATCAAACAACTCTGCCTCACCAACCTTAAACCACCCAATAGGAGACCTACGCCTCCTACCATATAAGTCTTTAAATAGATCCATCCAAATAGTAGAGTGGCAGTTATTATTACATGCAAACTCCATAAGAGAGAAATTCTAAACCCAACTACCAGCATAGGCAATCATGCAACCACGAAGCATATTTTCAAATGTCTGAATAGTCCTTTCTGCTTACCCATCTGATTGTGGTTGGAGTGTAGTACTAAGACTTACCTTGGTCACCAAATCTTACTTAAAAAACTACCAAAAGTATGAGGAAAATTGTGTACCATGATTTGAGATAATAGAAATAGGTATCCCATAAAACTTCAAAATATCTTGGAGGTACAAATTTGTATAATCCTTTGCCAATAAATTAGCCCTCACTGGCAAAAAGTGAGTAGACTTATTCATTCTATCCATGATGATCCAAACCAAATTGAACTGATTCCAAGATCGGGGAAGAACAGTATCAAAATGCATATTGATCAATTCCCACTTCTACACAGGTAGGTCAATCTCTAGATATAACCCTCCAGGACTCATGTGCTTAAGTTTCACTTGTTGTCTTACTATGCTCTTAGACACTAAACTAGTCACATCCCATTTCGTATTGTTCCACCTATATATTTCCTTAAGGTTATAATACATTTTTTTGAGCCAGGATGAATAGAATACCATGACTCATACCCCTCCACCAAGATCCTCTCGCATAATTCGTCCACATTTGGAACATATAATCTTTGTTAGTACTACAAGGTACCATCACCACTAACCTAAAAAACCATTACTTTCTTCCCACCAACATTACCCTTGATATTTATTAAGAGAAGATCTAAAACTTGTTTTTCTTTTACCTCAGCACCAAGGGATGACTTATCCACCTCTTGAAAAATACACCAACATTCTCAGAGTCCAAGATACAAACTCTAAGGTTAGAAAAATAGTGACCATCTTTCACTAATTCTCGTTTTCCCTCATCCACATGAGTTATATCCCCATTGATAACCTTCTAAGAGCATCCCCAACTATGTTAGCTTTACCTGGATGGTGTTGAAGGCTCATGTGATAATCCTTGAGTACCTCAGCCATCTTATTTGCTTGAGGTTAAACTCTCTCTGAGTAAACACATATTGTAGGCTCTTACAATCAAAAAAAGATATCCACATGCACTCCATATAGATAGTGACGCTAGATTTTTAATGCAAATAACACAACTAATAATTAAAAGTCAAGAGTTGAATTATACTTCTCATGATCCTACAATAGTCTAGAAGCCTAACCTATCATCTTGCCATGCTGCATCAAAATGCAATAAAGCCCCACAAAGGACTCATCAAAATAGACCACAAATCCATCAGTGCCTTCAGGAAAACTCACAACTAGAGCCAAAGTCAGCTTATCCTTCAGCATCTAAAACTACCCTCATAACCATCAAACCATAAGAGCTTTATCTTCTACTGGGTTAATTTAGTTAACGGGGTAGCTATAGTTGAAAAACTTTTCATAAACCTCTTTTCGTGTTAGCTAAACCCAAGAAGCTTTAAATATCGGTAGGAGTTATGGGCCTAGGACACCTCTTAACAAATGCAACTTTCTATCGATCCACCATGATCCCTTCACTAGAGATAACATCACCCAAAATATGACAGCGTTTAACCAGAATTCACATTTCAAAAATTTGGCAAATAACTGCTGCTCCTTCATGATCTCCAATACAATGAGAAGGTGATCGACATAATCCACAGTGCTCTTAGAGTACTCAAGACTATCATCTATTAACATAATGATGAACAACTCTAGAAACTGATAAAAGACTCAATTCATCATGTCGATAAATACTGTCTGGGCATTGGTCAATCCAATTGACATAATCAGAAACTCAAAATACCCATACTGAGTACGAAAAGTAGTCACAGGAATATCCATCTTCCTAATCTTTAGCTGATGATAGCCAAACTTTGTGGCCTCAAAAGATAGAGTAACAGAACCATCGTGCTCAGACTAAGAAGCTACCAACTGTGCCAACATATGAATAGACTGACAAAACTCAACATTCATCACATAAGATTGAGGAGCTTGAGAAGGACTGGAGGGAACAGGTGAAACTCTAGAAGAACAATCAGGAATTATACCCCTAGACTGAGTCTGGACACCATAGGTAAGAAATGTCCCATCAACATTGTCCTTAGGTAGAAGAAAAAAGTATCAATGAAATTTATATTATCTTAGAGGCATGATCTAAAAAGCAAAAAAATAGATATTAGAGAATATTTTAGGGACTTAGGATCTTTAGCTCAAAAACAGTATAGAAGAAAGAGAAATATTTCAAAATGCCTCATAGCCTCTCCCTTATAAGTGTGGCGCGCTACACATATTTAAAGGGGAGTCTACTTTACACATCTTTGTAGACTCCCAATTAATTATGGAAATAGATCTATAATACCAATATGAGATAACCCAAACCAGGGCCTAGTTGTATCGGGTGCCTTAAGCCCAACCATTACCCAAGACCACCCTAACATCCAAACTATAACCACCCTGCTCCGTCAGTTTGAAGAATTTTGAGCATATAACAAGATAAAATAATAATAATTTAAGGATATTAAATAAAATCTATGACCATAACCAAACATTCATAACTAAATGTCCAACTAATACCAATCCCAATGCAAATACAAATACTAATGCTAACACTACTACTTCACCAGCTATGCCAATAGTAGTCTAACAAATCCTCCAACAAGAATCAAAGAACATCCGGTCGGTACATGCCCCAACCCTAAGTCAACCAAGATACAAGGGTATCAAGGAAAACTAGGTAATTCCCTAACCCAATTCAACCAAGATACATCATATTAATTATATGAACCATGCACACAAGTCATCAAGACCAAACCCTATGAGATCAATCACTAGTCTATAGTGCTGTCCTTCAGACCCATACCTTTACGGCTAGCTATCACAACCCCTATTATTGACCAATTAAAAACTTTAGAATATAACCAAACCACCAATTCCATAAGTAAATTATTATGGAATTATAAAGTGGTATCATTATATCGACTATATCTTTCAAGCAATGTCATTAGCCAACAATTAGGGGATTCCCATGTACCCTACCGACTCCATTATTAAAATCACTTGAGGGATTCCCATGTACCCCTCAAGGTTTTAAATTCAATAAAATTTATGGACACCAAGGCCCTTTTAAAGTCATTCATCAATAATTTAAACTTTTATGCCAAGCATTAGTTCAAAACAAAATTCAAACTTGTGACAATATTATTCTCATTGACAAATTCACATTCAGGTTGATGGCTTGGCATTATTAAAGTCAAAAAATATCAAATTTGGGGTTCAAACATGACCCATCAATTAAATCACAATTCCCATGCACCCACATGTGAAAAATCATGATTAAAAACATCCATATTCACAATTTATAGCATAGAAAACAATATTCAATGATATGCATTCAAATTCAACAACCTTGGTTTCAAAACCCCCATTAAAAATTCATGAACAATGCTTTAAGAATATGATTTTAGTAACAATGAGTGAATATTCACATGCCTTAATTACAAAGATTCATGGGGACAAATTTATCCTTAAGCCCTTAAATGACAACTTTGGAGAAACTCTAGCCAATTTTGCTTGAGAGGATTTCAAGAGTATGAAGAAGATGTTTAAACTTATTAAGTTTTGAATGGATGACAAAAAAGTGTTACTGGGTCATGGGGTCTTAAGGTATTTAAGTAAGAAATGTCTAAAGTGACCCAAGCTTAAACTGTAGAAAGGTCGCAGATGGTTACGAATTGGCCCCTTGACTCGTGACTACAAAATATGACCCTTACTCTTTATTCGTCACCAAGACAATGTATTGGACACCCATAAACTATCCACCATATGAATCCATGACCCCACCCATGACTTGACCATATGACTCATATGATTTAGTTATATCCAAGACAGAATCAAAGGATTAGACACTAGAAAACATATATCTCAACCCTACCACTCGTAACCTATACTCATTTCTCTTTGTGAGCCACTCATACTCACAGCCAAGTAAACTTACCAAGTTACTAATTTGGTTAAGGATCATCCTAATAATCCATTACTTCCCCTAATAACTCGTACCACCAAGTCCTTATCAATACCAAAAACCAAATAACCACCCCTTGGTCACCTAATGACTAGGGTTACATGAACCATACCCATACTACAAAACTCATATAATGAGTCATTACTAGGATAATGAGCTCAAAGCTTATAAATTTCAAAAAGTCAAAGTTTAGGGTGTTTCATTTTTGTATAAGAGAAAGTGTCTAAGAGAGTCCCACGGATTAAAATAATGACATTTGTTTCTTATATTTGGGAGACTATATGACCTTCTTTGAAGATCTGGACTTACTTTAATTATTTCATGCTAAGAGTCTGAGTTGGTTTCTAAAGATTCTTTTGGTTTTACTTCTTTCACATAGCTAGGATGCGTGCTACACTACACGAGATGAGGACCTTAAGTCTACAACTAGGGATCCTATCATAGATTATGGATAAACTAGATATAGAGGAAAATTAAGAGATAAAGCCCCATATAGGGATGAGGAAGTAGGGACTCAACCAGACCTTATTTCTATTCTTGAGCTATAGAATCCTCCACTCAAATAAGTTGTGGGCTAAGGACCAGCCTAGGATCTACCAGGGTTTATTTCATATTCTCTAATCAAGGATTAATTGACTTAGCTCTTTGGATTAGTAAGTATTGCACCATTTGATGATGCATAATCTAAAAATCATAGTATTACTGAGGTAGGTTTACAAACTATAGGAGTGGCTCCCAGAGTTGAGTTCTCTTCTGTGCGGTAGATGCTGAGCTGATAGTTGTTGAGCCTCCTATGTCTTTTGAGAAGAATAAAATGCTAATAGATTCTTTCAATTAACTCTACTTAGTTTTTCTAGTTCACTGGGAAGGGATGTTTATTAGTTCTTGGTTTCTTGTTAGGATAGAATTTGTAATTTTGGCCTACTTGAGAATCGTGGTGTGGATTACCCTATTTTCTATTTAGATTTGGCAGTTCGACATTCATAGAGTGGATATTTTAATTCTAGGCTAGCTGGATCTCTCATGTTTACATAGACTTAATTCTCTAAGGTTTTCTTAAAGAAGAATATGCTTCGCAGTCTTAGGGATCATCTAAGATATGAATTCTCAAGATTGGAGAAGGGCTTCATCACAGTTGTAAAGTATAAGGATCGATTTTATAAGATGGATAGGCATGCTACAACTATTTTGTTGACTGAGTTTGAGCGAGTTTGGCACTTTATCCTAGTATAGAAACTTCTATTCTACACATAGATTTGGGTTGCCTCTGATAGATCTTTTGTTGAGAATTTTGATCATGCATTGTTTATGAAGGAAATGTATCATGAGGTCCAAGATGGTTGTGATTAGAGGCCATAATATCATGGTAATTTCATCAGCAGCCATAGTGGCTGATGATTTAAAGGTAGTTATTCTCAATGTAGTTACCCTCTGCATCAGCCTTATCAGCATTAGGGTCAGTCTAGTGGGCCCTTTCATGTTGCTTTTTATAATATCAATTAACACCAATCTAGTTATAGTGACCATCTTGGCTAGAGTAGTGATCATCCTCTTAGGGGTTTATTTTTTTGGGTATTTTAGACTTTTGTTAGTTTGAGTCAGCTAGATCTTCTGGTTTTACTGCAACATTAGTGGCGTATTATGCTTGTAAGGCCTTTGGATTTTTCTTAAGAGAGTGTCCCATTCATGGCGTAGTTGTTCCAGTAGCTCAGAGTGTTCAGCCAATAAAGGCAGTACCTCTCCAAACTAGAGGTGGTATGCATAATTGTCAAGGTAGTCTCTAGGGTGCTCGTAGAAGTCCTTGGGCGAGTAGAATAGGAAATTAATCAAGAACCCAGCCAGGTGGTGGGCATGACTAGTTGTATGTTATACATGCTAGACCCAAGGTAGAGTCTTTGAATACTATTATTATAGGTATTCTTTAAGTGTGCCATCACTTGGATTTTTGTTTATTTTATCTAAGACACACTTATTCGTATGTGTCTGCGTATTATGCCCCGTGGATAAAATTATCTTAGGATTCTTTTTCTGTGCCCTTATGTGTATCTACTTTCGTAGGTAATTCTTTTGTAGTGGATAGGGTTTCTAGATCATATGTTGTAACTATTCGAGAGTTTGATACTCAGTCTTATCTTATTATACTAGACATAGTGGAGTTTGATGTGATTTTGAGCATGGACTTATTGTCCTCCTATCATGTAGTGTTGAATTATTTTGCCAAGACCATTGGCTTAGCCATGCCTAACATACCCCAGTTATGTGGTAGAGATCTATTAGCCACGAGCCAATGGGGATTAATTCTTAAGTTCTCCTAGGAGGCATACTTTGAGGGATTTTGATTCTTATCTAGCTTATATTCATGATGTTAGTGTGGGGATCCCTTCTCTTAACTCTGTTCCTATAGTTTATGAGTTTTTTGATATTTTTCCTACAAATCTACATGGTTTTCCTCCTTAGCATGACACTGAGTTTTTTTTATCAATGTTAAGCTATCTAACTGACCTATTTAGATGGCACCTTATCATACAGATCCTATCGAGCTTAAGGAGCTTAATTCCCAACTTTTGGATTTTTTGGGTATGGGTTTCATTAGATTGAGTATGTTGTCTTGCAGTGCTCCTATCTTGTTTATGAAGAATAATGATGGTTCCTTGCACATGTGTTCTGACTATAGGCAGCATAATAAGGTAACGATAAAGAACAGGCATCCTATGCCTCATATTGAAGATCTATTCAACCAACTTTAGGGATTGATGATGTTATCTAAGATTGACTTGAGGTTTGGTTACCATTAGTTGAGAATTCAAACATAGGACATCTCAAATACAACTTTCAAGACTCGTTATTGTCATTATGAGTTCCCGGTGATGCCTTTTGTACTGACCAATGCCCTAGCCATATTTACAGATTTGATTAATTGCGTGTTCATACCCGATTTGGATTTATTCATGATTTTATTCACTGAAAACATCCTTTTGTATTCAAGTAGTAAGGAGGAACATGTGTAACATTTGAGGATTGTGCTCCAAACATTAAGAGATCATAAGCTTTTTGCCAAATTTTCTTAGTGAAATTTGTGGTTGGTCACGATTTATATCTTTCTCTGAGGTTCATATCTTTATTGGTTTGTTCAATTAGTATGGGAAATTCATTAAGGTTTTTCTACTATTGCAGTTCCAATAACCATCTTAACCTGGAAAAAGGTTCTTTACCAATGGTCTGAAGAGTAGGAATCAAGCTTATGAAAACTCAAGGGATTTATCACTTTGGTACCTATATTAGCTTTCCCTATTGAGTGTGGGGGATTCACCAGTGTTGGTTTTGGTTGTGCGTTGATATAGTAGGGTCACGTTATTGCTTATGCATTGAGGAAGCTAAAGGTGCATGAGTGAAACTACCCCAGTGATGATTTGGAACTGGCGGGAATAGTTTTTTCACATAAGATTTGAAGGCATTTTCTTTGTGGCATGTATTATGATGTCTACTCAGATCATCATAATCTTAAGTATCTTATGACCCAGAGACGACATATTTCTAATAAACATAGATAAATAGAGTTTCTTAAGGATTATGACATTTCTATCTTATATTGTTCAGGCAAGGAAAACATGGTGGAGGATACCTTGAGCTGAAAGGCTAAGAGTATGGGTGGCTTGGCTTCTATCTCAATTTTTCAAGGGTCGTTGCCATGGGACATCCAGTCCGTTGCCATGGCACATCTAGTCCATTGGCATCTTCATGGTATGACTTGATATTCTTGACCCCCAGGAGGAATCTTGCTAGTGTTGGGGTAAAGTACACTTTTTTTAGAAGATTAAAAGTTACAAGTTAAAGTATATAAGAATTTGTGTCATTTGTAAAAGGTGTCGAGTGGTGAGTCCAAGTGATATTCCATGTATTTAGAGGGTATTCTGAGATATATGGTACATTTGTATTCTGAGGGTTTGAAACATGATTCAATCTATATTGTGAGAGGGTCATAACTCTCGATACTTTATTCATCCTAGTACAACTATGATGTACGGATATTTGAAGCAACATTATTAGTTGTGTGGGATTAAGAGAGATGTGGAGGAAATTGTAGCTTATTTTCTATGTTGTCAGTAGGTGAAGGCAGAGCGTTAGAGACCTAGGGGCTTGATTCAGAGGTTTCTTATTTTCGAATGGAAATGGTAGTGTATTACTATGGACTTTGTTAGTGGTCTACCTTGCACTTCCCTTGGTTTAGATGGTATCTAAGTTATTATGGATTTATTAACGAAATTGGCAGATTTCATTCCTATTCAGATGTCCTCCAATGTTGAGGGATTATCCCATATCCATGTTTATGAGATAGTCTGTTTGGCTGGATGCCTATATTTATCATTTCAAATAAGGATTAAGAATTCACTTCTTGATTTTTGATAGCTTTTCAAGAGGAGTAAGGTACTCGGGTGGATCTTGTCATGGTCTTCCATCCTCAAATCGATAGGTAGTTAGAGTGAACTATCTAGATTTTTGAGGATATGTTCCAAGCATGTGTTATGTATTTTGGAGGTTAGTGGAAGCAACACTTAGCATTGGCAGAGTTGTCATATAATAATCACTACTATTTGAGTACTAAGATAGCACCATTTCAGGGTTTAAATGTAAGACAATACCATTCTTCGATTGGATGGTTTTAGACCTTCGAGATTAGACCCTAAAACAATTCAGATTTCTCAATGTTAGATGAAATACCTAGTCTGGTAACTGATGAAAAGAATAATGGAATTATGAAAATTCCAATAGAATATGAAATAAAATAAGCTATGATGGGACTAAATAAGAACAAAGAAGGGGGGCCTGATGAAATGACTAGAGCCTTTTCTCAAGATGCATGGGAGATCATAAAGCAAGACATTCAGAAAATGGTAACAACATTCTTTTGTGGATATCAAATACCCAGGTTCATCACCCATACTAATTTGGTTTTACTACCAAAGAAGTTAGTACTAACACATTCTAAAATGTGAGGCCTATATCAGTTAGTAACTTTGTGAATAAAATATTTTAAGGAAATATTCATGAGAGGATTAAGGGTCTATTACCTCAGTTGATATCACCAAAGAAAGAAGGTTTTGTACAAGGGAGGAGTATTGCTGAGAATGTATTAGTTGTGCAATAAATTGTTTCACAAATAAAAAAAAGAGGTAAACCTCCCAATATGGTTATGTAATTTGATATGATGAAAGCATATAATAGTGTGGAGTGGATTTTTTATCCAAGGTTTTGAGGAATATGGGTTTTTCTGAAGTTTTTATTGGTATGGCGTACAGGCTATGGAGAACAATTAGTACTTAAAACTTCTAAATAGTTAGCCTAAAGGATTTTTCAAATCCTCAAGAGCTTTGAAGCAGGGTGATCCTTTATCACCCACTTTATTAATCATTGTAGCTGAAGTGCTGTAAGATCCCATAAAATCCTACTTCCAAGTTCAGCTCCTTAGGCTCTATAAGGGATCCATCACTTAGAAAATTTTAGCTAAGCTTCCAGACTTAGTTTATTTTGTCCTTCGAAAGTTAGCAATCTCAGTTCACGACCTTAATGTCCTTCAATGGTCTATATTCTTGTTAATTCATGATCAGCAAGTTCAATAGGTGTTTTCGGACAAGTTTGAGATTTTTTGAAGCTTGTTTAGACCATGTTTGGAGTTCCAAATAACTAGACCAACACGATCTTGGCGCGACATATCATCTATCGCGTTGGTCAACAACTTTGCAAGGCGACAAAGCTAAAACAACTAAGTCTCGATGTGATCATGGCGTGATGAGCCGACTATCTCGTCGATACCAGTGACGTGCTGCGTCAAGTATTGCATTGATGCCAGTGATGCACCGTGTCGTCAACAACGTTGGTTCTTAGTTTTTCTTTATTAAATGACTACGTCCAAAGGGGTAAATGGGTTATTTATTTGCCCCTATATAACCCTAAAACATGTCATTACACCTCATTAACACCAAAATATAGTACTATCTCTCAAAATCCTCTCAAGAAAGCATTAGGGTATCAAATTGGGGATTGAAGATCAAACAAATTTCACCGCTAATTCTCACGAATCTTCAATCCAAGGTATGTGTTGTGTTCATTCATGGACTCCTTTCGTCCATGAAGTCCAAGTACCCTATTTTAAACTATGAATTATGTTATTATGTTGTGGGTTGATTATATTTATGTGATTGATATTGTATAAACCCCAAGTTAGGATATTTATGTGTTTTTAGGAATCCTAGATATCATATGAGTTGGAAACATATAAATTTGGATGTTCATGATGAGAAATTTTGATGATTCCGCCTATGCCTAAGTTGTGCATGTAAGGTGTTTGATAAAATGCCTAAGAAACTAGAAATCATACAATATTGCTAAATTGTTACTAAGTGGTGGACTCATGATATGCCCCTATGTTCCAATGACTTACATGTTGATAATATGTCTTGTAAATGTTGTTGGATTTCTTATGAACTAGTCTTATGAGATCATGCTATGCTTACATGCAAATCCTACTCATGTACAAAAGGTATGATAACCATGTACTTCATGAAATTCACCAAGTTATGATATTATGGATTGTTGATGTTGATCATGTATTCAATAAGTATTATCTTGTGTTAGTTTGCTTCTATCGATTCTTGGGTGTACTTGTACCGAAAAAATATAGATGTGTGCCTAAAGCTGAGTCATGTTTTCATGATATCTTCAGTAAATCCATGACCCATGGAACTCAGTCAGTCATGTGACTCAGAAAAATATCAGAAATCTCATGAACTCAGTCAGTTATCAAAATTTAGAAATATTTCAGCAGTCAACAGAATTCATTAAACTCAGTCCATGTATAGTTCAGTAAATCATGTTCTGTGTCTATTTAGATGGGAGTAGTAATTAGCACCGAGTGAACCCAAAGAGGGAACACTCACTGTCAAATGAGGCTGTGATTCTTAGCAGTCATCCTTGTGTTTTAGCACTATGTAGCCAGCATAGATTGAGACATCAACACTGTCAGATGAAGGTCCCACTGTTCTCTTTTGGGGTCACTATCAGATGAGGGTTTCCCATAGTTGTCTTTACCAGTGGCGCGGTATTGATATCCTTCCAATCGGGGCAGAGATTGGACCCTAACTTAGCTATATGAGTTATTGGGAAATGTCCATCAGATGACTACCTCCCATAGTTTCATGTCTGTTTCAGTAAAAAAACTCAGATAGTTCTTCATATTTCAGAACTGTCAGATACAATTAAGTCAGATACAGTGTGAAACTCAGATAGTTCCATTAGATCCAGGACTATCAGATTCAGTCCCTCATGTTATCAGTTATATCAGTATTCAGATTCAGTTATAATGTTATCACAATCTCAATTCTTATGTATTCACTAATGCATTCTCACATTCATATTAGTCAGTCAGTTAGTATTGTTCATGCACAGAAATCCTATGCATCAGCCTACCTCACATGTATACTCACTACATTCTATAGTTCTTACGCACTTGTGCTATGGTGTTTTATTCTATACCATCGATTCAGAAGCACGAGCTCTAGAGCAGCAGTAGCTTTCAAGTTTCCATAGTCAGAGTTAGAAGTGAGTCCTCATCCTTCGAGGACATGATTATTACTTTATGTTATTATTTATTTCAGTTCAGTTTTGCTAATTGGCATTAGTTGGGGACATGTCCCATTCAACTCCTTATTCAGACAGTTTAGAGGCTTTCCGATGACTACAGTGTTTTATGATTTAGAATTTAGTATTCTAGTTTTGGTTTGGTATTATGATACCACTTTATTCAGACGCTAATATTATTAAGTTTTGTAGTATTAAACCTTATGGCCTTTCAGTTCATGGTCCTTCAGGGTCATGAGCACCATTTAGCATTCTGGTTACCTGAATTAGGGGATTACAAACTTGGTATTAGAGCCTAAGGTTCAATAGAGTCCTAGGAATTCTGAAAGCCGTATCTAGTAGAGTCTGATACATTGGTGTATTACGCACCACATTTATATGCAGGAGGCTATGACATGTTTTAAGAATAGTTTTCCTTCTTTTAGTATTCATGTCGTGCCAGTGAGAATAATTATAAGTTAATCTCTCAGTCTAATAATTTTCTCTTCCATTTCCAGAATATGCCTCTCATGAAGAGAACTGGGACTCAGCCAGCCCCTCAACCCAAAGATCCTTTGGCAGATCATATTTCTTATGTAGAGTTCAGAGCCACATTCACCACTCTTACCCAGTCAGTTGCTGCATAGAATGAATGGCCAGCAGTTATTTCGACCAACCCAGTGGTGCATTCAATCGCAGCCAAGATTTGGGACTTCATATGAATGAATCCTCCATCCTTCCTCGGGTCTAAGTCAGATAAGGATCCTCAGGAGTTCCTTGACTAAGTCCAGAAGGTCACGGATGCCATAGGGGTTAATTCTTATTAGAGTGTTGAGCTAGATGCTTATCAGTTGCAGGATGTGGCTCATACTTGGTTCAAGCAGTGGTTAGCAGAGAGGTCAGATAATGTAGGGTCAGTAGAGTAGGAAGAGTTTGCTGATGCTTTTATTAATAGGTTCTTTCCTATTAAGCTTTGGGAAGCTAAGGTGCTAGAATTCATCAACCTCAGGCAGGGCAACATGACGGTGAAAGAGTATTCTCTTAAGTTTACTCAACTAGCTAGATATGCCCCTCATGTGGTTGCAGACAATTTGATCAGGATGAGTAAGTTCATTTTAGGGGTGAATAATAGCATGGTAAATAAGTGCAGAACTGTCATGTTGAAGAGTGACATGACTTTAGCCAGGCTCATGACTCATGCTTGGTAGATAGAGGAGTAGAAGATTAAGATAAGGGAGAAGCAGAGTAAACGAGTAAGGACAGGTAGTTTCAACTTTGCTCAGCATAAATCAAAGGGAGAAAACTGTTCACAGTTTGGTCCTAAGTCATCAGGTCCAATTCATTCTTCAGCCAGTGCTCCAGCACCTCAGTTTAGAGATAGAGTGTCAGGCTCTCAGTCTCAGGGCAGTGTTAGTGGTTCCCGCACTAATCTCCTTTATCAGACTTGTGATAAGAACTACAAGGGTATATGTAGATTAGATAGTGATGCCTGTTTTGGTTGTCGCAAGCCATACGACAGAATCAGTGATTATCCCCAGTCGGGTCATTAGCGTTAGCTGAATAGTTCCACAGCTCAGTCCGGTCACCCAAATCAGCATATTACCACCTCCAGTGCAACTATTAGGTAATGCCCAAACCGTCTCTATGCTCTCCAGTCCGGGCAAGATCAGTAAAATTCTCTTAATATTGTTACTGGTACGTTACAGATCTTTCATGTGCATGTTTATGCTTTTGTAGATCTAGGCGCTTCCTTGTCTTTTGTTACTCCATTTATAGCATGAGATTTCTGAATCAGTGTCGAAATTCTAGCAGAGCCCTTCTCAGTTTCTACCTCAGTGGGTAAAACCATCATAGCTTGGCGGGTATACAGGAACTTCCTGATTATGATATTTCAAAAAGTCACTTCAACAGACTTAGTCGAATCAAAGATGACTGATTTTGATGACATTCTCGGCATGGATTGCCTTTATTCCTGCTATGCCACAGTTGATTGAAGAAATAGAATAGTTTAGTTTTAGTTCTCGAATGAGCCCGTACTTGAGTGGAAGGGTAGTGTATCCGCGTTCAGGGGTCATCTTGTTTCCTACCTTCGGGAAAGTAAAATAATATCAAAGGGGTGTGTCTATCATCTTGTGCATGTTAAGGACTTTAGATCTGAATCCCACAGTCTTGAATCAGTCTCATATGTGAATGAATATTTAGATGTCTTTCCTGACGATCTTCTAGGCATTCCTCCCGAAAGGGAAATAGACTTCAGCACTGATCTTCTTCTAGATACTCAGCCTATACCTATTCCGCCATATAGAATGGCACCAGCAGAACTCAAGAAACTTAAAGAACAGTTGAAGGATCTCTTAGATAATAGATTCATCAGGCCCTGTATTTTCCCGTGTGGTGCACCAGTCTTATTCGTGCGCAAGAAGGATGATTCTCTCAGAATGTGTTCGATTACCATTAACTTAATAAATTTACAGTCAAGAACAAGTATCCTCTTCCCCAAATCGATGACTTGTTTGACCAACTCCAGGGTGCTAGTTATTTATCTAAGATAGACCTCAAATCCGGCTATTATCAACTTAGTATTAGGGAATATGACATTCTGAAGATAGCTTTCTGTACTCGGTACGGTCACTTCGAATTCCTAGTCATATCTTTTGGTCTTACCAATTCTCCAGCAGCTTTCATGGACTTGATGAATCATGTTTTCAAGCAGTACTTGGACATGTTCATCATATTTTTCATAGATGATATTCTGGTCTATTCCCACCCTGAGCATGATCATGAAGACCATCACAGAATAGTACTCCAAACTCTCAAAGATCATTAGTTATTTACCAAATTCAGTATGTGAAAATTTTGGCTAAGTTTAGTAGCATTCCTTGGTCATATCATTTTCAGTGATAGCATTAGAGTAGATCCTCAAAAGACTAAATCAGTAAGAAACTGGCCTTGCCTTGTTTCTCCATAAGATATTAGGAGTTTCTTGGGTTTCGCTAGCTATTACAGATGATTCGTTGAGGGATTTTCATCTATTACATCCACTATGTCCATATTGACCCAAAAAAAAAGTCAAGTTTCAGTGGTTAGATCTTTACGAGAAGATTATTCATAAGTTGAAGACTTAACTTACCTCATCTCTAATTTTGACTATTCCAGATGGTCCAGATGTATTCGTAGTATATTGTGATACATCTAGAGTTGGTTTAGGTTGTGTCCTCATGCAGCATGGTAAGGTCATAGCCTACGCCTCCAGATAGCTTAAACCCTATGAGAAGAATTATCCTACTCATTATCTTGAGTTAACTGCAATAGTGTTTGCCTTAAAGATTTGGAGGCATTATTTGTACGGTGTTCATGTAGATGTATTCATAGATCATAATAGCCTTCAGTATGTCTTTTCCCAAAAAATCTCAATCTTTGTTAGAGAAAGTGGTTAGAGCTCTTGAAGGATTATAACATGAGTGTCTTTTATCATCCGGGCAAGGCTAATGTTATGGCAGACGCTCTCAGTAGACTGTCTATGAGTAGTGTTGCTCATGTTAAGGATAGTAAGAAGAAGTTATCTTAGGAACTCCTTCATCTTTCTAGATTAGGCATTTGCTTAGTCGATACAAAAGAGGGTAACGTATGGGTTCAGAGTAGTTCAAAATCATCTCTAGTTTACGAGGTAAAAGAAAAGCAAAATATAGACCCCAGCCTTGTCAATCTAAAAGAGTCAGTCTAAGATCAAAAAGTAGAGGTTTTCTCCCAAGCGGGAGATGGTGTCTTGCATTGTTAGGGTCGTCTCTATGCTTCAGGTGTAGATGACTTAGGGTAGCAAATTCTTGCAGAAGCACATAGTGTGTGCTACCCTATTCATCCAGGTGCCACAAAGATGTAACGCGATTTGCGGGTAGTCTATTGGTGGAGTGGTATGAAGAGAGAAATTCTAGAGTTTATGGCTAAGTGCTTTACATGTCAGCAGGTTAAGCTAGAGCATCAGAAGCCTAGTGGTTCCATACAGGAGTTCACTATTCCTACTTGGAAGTGGGAAGTTGTGAACATGGTCTTTGTGACGGGTTTGCCTCGAACTCGTTATCAGCATGATTGAGTTTGGGTTATCATAGATAGGATGACCAAATCAGCTAATTTCCTTCTAGTCCATACCTCTTATTTAATCGAGGATTACGCCAAACTCTACATTAAAGAGTTGTTCAGATTACATGGTATTTTGTTGTCTATTATTTCAGATAGAGGTACCCATTTTACCTCTCATTTCGGTAAAGCATTCCAAAATGGTCTTGGAACCCAAGTCTATCTCAGTACTGCCTTTTATCCTCAGACAGATGGTCAAGCAGAAAGGACCATTCAAACTTTGAAAGATATACTAAGGGCGTATGCAACTGATTTCAAGGGAAGTTGAGATGACCACTTTCCCTTGATTGAGTTTTCATAAAACAATAGCTATAATTCAAGTATCAAAATGGCTCCATTCAAAGCTCTCCATGGTAGGAGATGCAGATCACCAATTGGTTGGTTCAAAGTTAGTGAAGCCGCAGTCATGGGGCTTGACTTAGTATTTGACGTCCTAGAGAAATTCCAATTGATCAGAGAAAGACTCTGGGATGCTCAGAGATGATAGAAGTCTTCTACAGATGTTTGTAAAAAAGATCTCGAGTTCAAGATTGGTGACTATGTCTATATTAAGATCTCTCCCATTAAGGGAGTGAAATGATTCGACAAGAAAGGAAAGCTCATTCTCCGATATGTTGGTCCCTTTAAGATTCTCAGTCACTTCGGTAAGGTAGCTTATGAACTCAAATTGCCTTCAGATCTAGCTTCAGTTCGTCCAGTCTTTCATGTATCTTTGCTCAAAAAGTGCATAGGTGACCCAGCAGTTGTAGTCCATATTCATAGCTTAGATGTTCAGAATAATCTCTCTTATGAAGAGATCCCAGTTAAAATCTTAGACTATTAGACTCATAGACTGAGTAACAAAAAACTCCCTTTAGTCAAAGTTTTTTGGCAAAACCAGTCTATTGAGGGAGCTACTTAGGAAGCAGATGCAAATATGCGTACTAAGTATCCTCACCTCTTCTCCACCAATTTAGAACTAGATCAAGGTAGCAGTCTTCTTTAATCTCATTCAATTTTATGTTCAGTACTCAATACTAACTTGGTATTCTGATTCATGTTCATGTTTCTATTATAACCTTGATACCAAGTACCATTGCATATTCAGTCATATATTCATGTATCAGATCAATTTTATAATCATGCATCGTACATGCATTATCATTTTGAGAAAAACTCAATTCAACAGAACACTAGTCACGTATTCATGAATCAGTTACTCATGCATCAGATATGCATGTTCAGTATGATATAAATTCAGCTTATCAGTCATGTCAGTCATGTAATCCTATTTCATTCATTCATGTTCAGTTCATGTTTAGTTTATCTTTTTCCCCTCTCAATCAATCTTATTCGAGGACGAATGTTCCAAAGGGGAGATATTGTAAGATCCCGCAAAATCGTTCGTCCAAGTTTATCTCCTTAGGCTCTATAAGGGATTCATCACTTATAAAATTTTAGCTAAGCTTCCAGACTTAGTTTATTTTGGCCTTAGAATGTCAGAAATCTCAATTCATTAGGTTAATGTCCTTCAATTGTCTATATTCTAGTTAATTCATGATCCGCAAGGTCAATAGGTGTTCTCGGACAAGTTTTGGATTTTTTAAAGCCTATTTAGACCATGTTTAGAGTTCTAAATCAGTGGACCAACGCAATTTTGGTGTGCCACATCGCCTATCGCATTGGTCAAAAATTTTGCAGGGAACCAGAGCTAAAAATAATTGAGGCTCGATACGATCACGGCGTGACACATCAAGAATCACATCGATGCCAGTGACACACTGCGTCATCCACAGCTTTGGTGCCCAGATTTTCTGTCATGAAATTACCACGTCCAGAGTGGTAAATGGGTTATTTATCCACCCTTATATAACCCAAAACATGTCATTAAACCTTGTTGACACTAAAATATACTACTCTGTCACAAAATCCACTCGAGAACACATTAGGGTTTCAAATTGGGGATTCATGTTCAAGCGAATTTCACCGCTAATGCTCACGGATCTTCCATCTAAGGTATGCGTTGTGTTCATTCATGGACTCCTTTCGTCTATGAAGTCCAAGAACCCTATTTTAAACTATGAAGGTCCCACTCTTCTCCTTTGGTGACACTGTCAGGTGAGGGTTACCCACAGTTGTCTTTGCCAGTGGTGTGGTATTGACACCCTTCCAGTCGGGGCAGAGATTGGACCCCAACTTTGCTATATGTGTTATTGGTGCATGTCGATTAGATGACTACCTCCCATAGTTTCATATCAGTCTTAGTAAAAAGAGCTCAAATAGTTCTTCATATTTCAGGACTGTCAGATACAGTTAACTCAGATACAGTACAAAAATCAGATAGTTCTATCAGATCTAGGATAGTCAGATACAGTCACTCATATTATCAGTTATATCAATATTCATATTCAGTTATCATGTTATCACAATCTCAATTCCTATGTATTTATTCATATATTCTCACGTTCATATTAGTCAGGCAGTTAGTATTGTTCATGCATAAAAACCCCATGTATCAGCCTACCTCACATGCATACTCAGTACATTCCATCATAAGGATGCATTTGTGCTATGGTGTTTTATTCTATACCATAGGTTCAGAAGCACGAGCTCTAGAGCAGCAGTAGATTTCAAGTTTCCACAGTAAGAGTTAGCAGTAAGTCCTCATCCCTTGAGTACATGATTATTACTTGATGTTATCATTTATTTCAGTTCAGTTTTGCTAGTTGGAGTTAGTTGGGGACATGTCCTATTCAACTCCTTATTTAGACAGTTTAGAGGCCTTCAGACAACTATAGGGTTTTTAGATTTATACTTCAGTATTCCAGTTTTATCTTGGTATTGTGATACCACTTTATTCAGACACTAATATTATTCAGTTATACAGTATTGAACCATATGGCCTTTCAGTTCATATTTCTGCATCATTTGAGACATTATGTAGTTTACAGGTATAGATACTAGTCATAGACTAGCTTGTGATTCTTTGGGGTCATGAGTATCGTGCGGCGTTTCGGTTACCAGAATCAGGGCATTATAAGTACTATCTAGGAATCTTAAGAAGTTGATGCAAAAAAAGTAGTTCAAATTATTTGGTATTCTAATAGTAAGTCCAAAATTAAATCACCTAGATTTTGTAGATGATATGATTATCTTATACAAAGCAGAGGTGAAAAAATTGTAGATGGTTACCAAAATTTTGGACAGATATGAAGAAATCTTAGGTTAGAAGATAAATAAAGAGTTTAATTTACTTGCACAAAGGGGTATCAAATGGAGTTGGAGTAATGGCAGAAGTTGCTACTGGCATATTGAGGAAATAATTCCCATTCACATACCTTAGATGTCCAATATTTAATATGAGGAAGAAGAAGGACAACTATCAATAACTGATGAATAAATAACTAACAAGATGCAAACATGGAAAGCAAAACTCTTATCATATGGAGGGAGTATTGTGCTAATTTAACATGTGCTACAGAGCATTCCTATTCACTATTTGTCAGTGATGAAACCACCTTTGAATATGTTTAAATCGATCCAAAGGGCTCTAGCTCAATTCTTGTGGAGTAGAAAAATAGGAGAAAAGGGAAGACATTGGGTAAAATAGAAGAAAGTATGTCTACCACGGGAAGAAGTAGGTTTGGAATTTAGAAGGATAATTGATATTCTATAGACTTATTCTGTAAATTATGGCAGACCTTTAGGACCACAAGATCCAATTAGAGAGACTAAATATTCAATAAATACTGTAAAAAAGAGCATCCAAAAATGGTCTTATGGAAAACAAGCTTAAGAGGATCACAGGTGTGGAAAAAGATGCTAATTGCTAGAGATTTAGGGGAGCATTTGATTGTATGGAAACTAAGGGATAGAAATTCTAACATATGGCTAGATAATTGGATTGGTCATGGTGATTTGTACTCTTTAATGGAGGGAAATTATGAAGAGAATAGATAGTATCAGCAAGTAAAGGATATTGTGAGGGATGGCAGATGGAATGAACAAGTGGTCACAAATATGTTACACCAGACATGGCTGAGCATATTTTGATCAAAGTAAAGCCCCCAACAGATGATGATAATGATTGGCCTATATGGAGCATGGAATCGAAGGGATTGTTTACAATTAAGACTTCTTCACAATACATCAAGAATAAGGAGCAAGGAAGTAGCACATATAAGTGTGTTTGTATTAAGGGGATACCTTTTAAAATATTCTTCTTTATGTAGACATTGTATAAAAGTAGAATACTAGTGGATGATAATGCAAGAAGATGGGGATTGCAAGGTCTATGTAAATGTTGGTGTTGTGATGAACCTGCAGTGGAGACACTTGCTCATGTCTTCAGAAGATCTTTTCATGCTAACAGGTACTGGTCCTATTTTTCTTATTTTGCAGGTATACCTATTCAAAAGTTGACACTAAGAGGTACAATTCTTAAATGGTGAAATTATGAAGTGAAGAAGATAGAACAACCATATTTTCATGCATTTCCCAACATCATTCTGTGGGAGTTATGGAAGAGAAGAAATAGGAAGAAACATGAAAATAAGAACATCACTGGATTGAGGCTCATTTATAACATAACAAAGAACTCGGGGTTGCTTTTGAAGGTTAGAAAACCAGCAATAGAATTCCCAATTGAATGGCCAAAAATCATAAATGAGTTTGCTAAACTTAAAAGTAAGATAAAGGCTACTACAGTTCTTTGCGAGGTATTAGCAGAGGGAGGGGTGAAGTGTAATACAGATGGAGCATTTAGGGTGACAAAGGAGAAAGCTCATATGCTTTCTGTTTGAGAGATGCAAATGGAGATATACTATATTCTAGAGCAGAACCATAACATTATGCAGATAGAATGCACGCAGAGGAAAATGCTATTCTACATGTATCCAAGCATTGAAAACAAACACAGTACAATAAAGTAATCATTCAAATGGATTCTCTCATCGTACAAAAGGTATTAATAGGAATATGGCAGTGTCCATGCAACATAGAAAGTATAGTCAGGGAGATAAAACAACACATGCAAGATAAGAAAGTGAAATATCAGCATATTTATAGGGAGGGAAATCAGTTAGTGATGTGGAAGCAAAAGCTAACACATTTAATGCTTTTTAGCTCAAAATAATTGTGAATTCTGAAGCAACACATGTTGTTTTGATATGTTTGCTCATGATATTGCAGAAAAAGGTTGAAGAAATGAGAATAAATAATAACGGAGCAAAAGAGTTGAAAATCTTAGCATAATAGAAGAAAACATGGCTGACGACCTACGTGATAAGTCATCAGCCTCGTGATATCCTATCAACATTGGGGTCAACCTTAACCAGGGAGTTCTAGTTTGAGGATCTGTTCTAACGACGCCGGTGATGTGGCAATAAAGTCGTGATAAGGCGTCAAGAATAGTGTCAGCCTTAAGCAGAAAGTTAGCATGGGAAGAAGATATCTGATGACGTTGGTGATACACCGTTAGATCCTTGATGCAGTGTCAGCCACATCGTCAGCCTAAGATAGAACCTGAAGATAACTGAAGCCTCTCTGACTCCATCCAGGATAGGTCGTCAACTTCTAAACACGGCGTCAGCCTGGGCGTCACCTATTCCAGACAATTTTATTAATTTTGTTATTTTATTTCCTTAATTAGGCTTTAGTATAAATAACATATTTTAGGGTTTTGGGGGGATAATTCATATATCAAACATCAACTCTAAGAAGGGAGACACATATTTTTGCCCTCTTTCATAAAATATTCTTGTGTTTTCGTATCAATTATTTTTGGGGTTTCTACCTTGTGATTAAATCAGAGGAACTACTTGTTATTTTCTATCCATTCTTAAGTTTATCATTATAATCATGAATGCAACTTGTTATTTCGTTCATCAAATCATGAGCGGCTAATTTCATTAGCCGGAGTTATGGGATCCATGGATTAGGCTTTGATATGATACTAGGTGTTTAATGGATTCAAAGAGTAGTAAAACATCTTGAGATTCTATTGTTTTAACTAAAATCTTGTGGTTGCAAACATTAGGTTATGCCTTAGGTTTTCTTTGCTTCTAACAGAGAAATAGACTAGAGGATGTGAATTATCAACAGGGACTCGAAAGCTACCAACCTTCTGTTTAATGATTAATGTCGTAATTGGATTAATCTACCTGAGATAACATCCTATTGGAAAAAGATAAAGCATCTAAGTTCAAGAGAATTAGATAATAAATTGTCTGGTGAGGTCGAGAGATAAGTCAGATAGTATAATCGTTAGGGATATTCTGTTGTTCTACTCATTTCGAGAATCTCTAGCATTACCTAGTATCTGTCAATTATCGAAACCCTTGGTTAACATAACTCTGGTTTCCCATTTATCTTGATTACAAACACTGAAGTATTGAAAGTGATATTTAACACACCGTGAACTTAAACCCCCATCTTTCAAAAACAGTAAACTACCAGTAAAATCTTAAACAAATCAAAGTTCACACCCTATTCCATGTGGGATTTGATCCCAACCTAGTTGGTTTTTACATTGACGATGATCACTTACACCCATTCAAGAGTTTAATTTGAGTGTTATCAAAAAGGGCGTCGTTGCCGGGGAATACTGTTGTAGACTGAAAATTATGTGTGCAAAAATTTGCTGATAGTTAAGTTTCTGTAATTTATGTTTATTTGTTGTTTTTATATATTAGAGGTACTGTGTTGATTATTCCAAGCACGAGAATTTTTGGAGAACCTCTATTACCAATCAATCTAGAACCTCAACTAATTGGGATAATGGTTGAACAGCTGGAAGTAGAAAAACTAGCTGTTTTAGCCAGGGCTCAGATGAATGTGTAAAATTTGGGTCAACAAGGACGTCTCCAAAACCCTGTTGATAAAGACTTGGGTGATGAGGAATTGTTGAATCCTCAAAACCCAAGAAGAGCTGAGAAATTTGCTGCACCAGTGCAGCGAAACGTCAACTGAAGGAATGGATGAAGCTGGTGCAATGGGTGCTATCATTCCGCCACCGTTGGCACCAGGTGCAAAGTTTATCATAACAAGTACCATGATCCAACTCCTGAACCTGAAAGTTTTATTTGGAGGCTTTCCTGGTGATGATCCAAACATGCATTTGGTGAACTTCATCACCATCTGCAAATCCTTTGACAATCCGAGAGTGATCCAGAATACGATCAGGTTGAGGTTATTTCCATTATCTCTGTCTGGAGAGGAAATAATGTGGTTGAATGAGTTAGAGCCCTACTCTATAACTAACTGCAGACAGTTGAAAGATGCATTCCTAAATAGTTCTTTCTACCCTCCAGAAGGGTACAGTTGAGGGATGAGATTAGAAACTTCAAACAACTTCTGACTGAAGCACTGCATGAGACTCGAGAAAGGTTTAAGAAGAAACTTGCACAATGTCCAAACCATAATATGACAGACTTGCACTTGATGGAGACTTTGTATAGAGCTTTCAACTCTGTGACAAAGCCAATTGTCGACAACGTTACAGGTGGTTCATTCATTGACCTTTCATTTCTGGATACTTCTGATATGCTGAATAGAATGACCAAGCAGAGTCGGGCTTGGCACACTAAGGATTCTGTAGTGTCTAGCCCTACTGTTGCTGGTGGTATTACTGCAGAGCAGCGTAGAAGGGATAAGGAGTGCGATCAGGTGCAGATAGACTTGCTGGCAAAGCACTTACTATCTGGGAAGACTAAAATGGTCAAGGCTGTGGACTCTCAGGGTACTGTATCTGCAGGTGCTGATGCTGAGGCAAACTAGGTGAGTAATCAGGGGGACTTTTGAGGCAATATCCAAGGGAACCAAGGTCGGACTTTCTATGACAATCCTGATTATACAGATAGGGAGCATGGACATTAGAGAAACAATAATGACAAGAGTGGCTTGTATATTCCTCCTGGAAGTTGGGAGGCTGCAACAACTAGTTCTGGTAAGATGTCCATGAAGGACATGATAGAAAAGTTGTTGAAGGGAGTGGAGGCAACCAACTCAGGGGTAACTAATATGAAAAGTGAGTTTTCTACCGTCAGTCAGTTGGTTAGCTCACACTCAACTTCTATTAAGCAGTTGGAGTAATAGATGAGCCAATTTTTGGCTAATCCGAATCAGAAAAAAACTGGCACTTTACCTAGTAATATGGTTTAGAACCCACAGAATGATGGCTCTTGTATGGAGATTACCATTTGTAGTGGCAAGATGTTATATGGCCCTTCTATGGGCAAAGCTGTGGAGAATGAAGTAAGTGTTGATAAATCGGAAGGAGGCAATCCAGTGGAGCCTGAGAAGATGGATGGCTTTGTTGACATATCAGAGAAAGAAGACGATAAGATAGAGGAAGTAGTATTGAAACAAATGCCAAGACGACCACCTCCATTTCCTCAGAGGTTGAAAAAGAAAGATGATAATAAGAAATTTAGCAAGTTCATGGCAATAATGAAACAGCTGACTGTGAATGTGCCATTAATAGAGGCACTTGAGCAAATGCCGAACTATGCTAAATTTATGAAGGAATTACTAACATATAAGTGGAAGGTAAGTTGTGAGACGATGGACAACATCCATCACTATGGTGTTGTGTCTTCACAATCCTTAGTGCAGAAAAAACCTGATCCGGGAGCATTTACTATACCGTGCATAGTTGGGTCCATAAAGTTTACCAAATATTTATGTGAATTAGGAACAAGTATAAATCTAATGACGCTTGATATCTATAAGAAGCTTGGATTGGGGGAGCCTACCCCCACAATGATGCGTCTTGTTATGGCAGATAGAACGGTTAAGCAACCGGTTGGTATATTGCAGGATGTGCCGATAAAGGTGGATGATTTATTTCTGCCTGCATACTTTGTGATACTGGATTATGATGTTGATATTGAGGTACCCATCATCTTGGGTAGACCATTATTAGCCACGGGGAGAGTATTGGTTGATATGGAGCACAATGTGCTCAAGTTCAGATATGGGAAAAAAGAGTCTAGATTTAAAATGCAACCTCCTATGAAGCAGTTGGAGGACATGAACATCTTCTCAGTTGTGGATATATTCCAGGATTATGGTAATGAGGTAGTGGTATGGTATCTTGATGAAGTCTAAGTAGTCGAGATAACCAAGTCGTGCCACGACACTAAATCAGGCGCTATTGGGAGGCAACCCAAAATTTTATTTTCATGCATTTTGTTTTATTCAATTAAGTAGTAATAGGAAGGAACAGAAAGGGTTCAAAAAGGTCAAGGTAAAAATTAAAGAATGCAAGTCAAGTGGTCTTGACAACATTCGTGATAGGCTATCACAACTATGATAGCTTATCACTATCGTCGTCAGAATGATCAGAGGGTGAGACCTTCTCTGCTAAGGCTGATGACCTCTGTGATAAGATATCATATTTCTAATGGCTTATCATAAGTTGGCATCAGCCATTGTGTTATTTTGAAAATTATGGGTCCAACTCGATCCAAATCCGACATTGCCCAAGTGTAAAACCCTTCAGGTTCTCGCTTTATTTTATTTCCTTCTTTAAGTATTATTTTATTTCCTTAGTGGGATATTTACAGTCTTTCAAAACACTCCCAAGTATACAAGCAAACCTCCTTCCTGATAGTTGTGGGATTACAAGGAAAATCAGAGTCTATCTCTCATCTTTTCTTCTCTCTCGCATAATCAAGTGGAGTCAACTCATCAGGTATGCTCATAACATTGTTCTCCTATCATTAAAGTGGTAAAGTTGTTGAAAACATGATTCTCTAAAGGAAAAAACTTGAGTTCAAGTTGTAATAGCATGGAAATCAGAAATTAAGGTTAAGTTGTGCCTAAATTGCAAAAATTTGAAAACCCTTAGTACAAAAATAAAAATATCATGTGATAATACGAAGAATTTGGTCCCAAAGGTATGAATGCAAACTGATTGGGGGGGAAATTATGAGCTGATAGGCTATGAAAAGCATGATGCCTTATCAGCTACATCGTCAGCAACTTTGAAAAATGGAGCATTCACTGTTTAAGTCTGATGACATAGATGATAGGTTATCACATATATGACGCCTTATCAGCCATGCCGTCACAAGTTAGATGATGATGCTAAGTGAACTTGAATAGCATGTTTTGACTGGTATACCTTAATCATTAACTTGTATTTGTCTTATGGTTCAGGAACATTCTAATGTCACCAAAAAGCAAGAATCCTAACACTCCAAAGAAAGCTGCCAAGCCTAAAGTGGTTCGAAAGCTTGTTGATGAAGACTCTGATTACGAAGATGAAGAACCATTGCTCAGGTGGAGGAGAAAGAAACCTAGTCCAAAGGCACCTCCTCCACCTAAACCCATTGCAGTAGAGGATAGTGATGATACTGA